>NC_141832.1:2322238-2387238 GCF_982586985.1 Callionymus lyra | reverse complement strand
GTGTGAAGCCAGCTCCCCGAAATACCGGCAGCTGTCGTCGACGCTAATATTTTAACGCTCCGGCTTCATCGCGGCCATAAATTTAACGGGCCGACACATTTGTGTCTTAGGGCGACGCATGCAGCCAGGATTCTCCGGAGCGTAGAACCATGTTCCGCTCAAACTGTTGGGATCTGCAACCTGTTTTGATAAAGAAAGACATTAAAGGGATTTATTTAAAGCGTTTATGTCGGTAAATAACTCAAAAACGAATGGAATTTTTAGGACTTTTTTTTATTATTACCATCTGGATCTACTTAATATTTGAAGAAGCGTCTCTGTCTTGGACAGAACGAGCTGCTCTTATGTGCAGCGTGTTGTGCAAGCAAGTTCTAAAAGGCTACTGCCACCTGCAGGGCTGTTGAAGTCATTGCTGTCGGACATGTTTCATAGGGTGAAATGTATATTGTTGTTATTTTATATATAGGATTGATTTTTATGATCATTAATATTACAGAACTGCAAAAAAACACAAGTTCATATTAAATATTCATAAACTTCAATTGATGAGAATACATTTTGGAAAAACTTTTTTAAAACGCTGATAATCTTTTCACGCGTTCGAAAAAATGTCTTTTTCAAGGCCTTCTTATCCACAAAAAAGCTACAACACCGACATCTAGTGGCGAGGTATGGGACGTGAATCTCAGTAGTTAAAATTGTTTTGTGTTTATAAAAAGGAAAATCAAAGAGTGTTTTGATAAACATTTTTATTCAGGATGTGGAAAACCGTGTCAAACACCTTTTTCTAATCTGTAACTTCATCTGAACCAGTGGTTTAACTGACACTAACCACCTCGTAACACGTGGTCAATACAAAGTGGACCGTTTTTAATTGAACGCTAATACTTGCTAGCTTACCTAGCGGCTAACGGTGCTAGCTGCAGGTGAAACGTGTCGCCCCGTAACAGACCTGTAGGCGCCCAAGATGAAAACAGTCTAAAAGTACAAACTTTTGTGACGCCTTCACCTGCGAGACTTACCTGCGTTTGCTCGAGAAGGTTGAGGTTACAGTGACCGTTCTCGACGCCGCGACCAGAAACACAAAGACGCAGACACGCGTGAACGCAGTGATGCTACTTTAATTCTCCATCACTTAAGGCAACGAGCTGGGACCCTGTAGGCATACGTGGTTCAAAAGCTATTTATATATTTATACGCAGGATCTGAAGTACAAACAGAGGTAGCTAATCATCCAGACTACTGACTCAACACTACTGCTGGTTAAACAAACAAAAAAGCTTCACATTATCGAGTGATTTTTAGTTACAAAACTACCACACAACTTGTCATCAGGGAAAGTCCAGATGTCGTGCTAGCTTTCATGACCTTGAACCTGCACCTTCGACCCTACACCACGGCGCAGGTTTTGACTACGTTGACACGGACCCGGGTGTTTTCTGGTGATACACGTGGCACTAGATCCGCCTTGAAATGTACAAGAACTCTGTCCTTCTTCAGCACAGGCTGTGACGTAACTAAGTCCGTACTTAAACGTGTGTTCAGGGTACTCCAGCCATGGTTCGGTTCTATAGTCCGCAGGTCTGGCATCCCGCGTCTGACGCCGACTGTCGTAGGAACCATAAACTAGCTCCTAATGGAACGTGTGTGGAGCAACAACTTTAAACAAGGTTTTCTTTCCAGTCTTAAAACATAAAAAAATAAATTATCATGGAAACAACAATCTGAACTTCAAACAGTTTCTGGTCAAAGGGTCCCCCCGGGATCAGTAGTTCCGGAGGCTGAAGAAGCCCACGCTGGTCGGAGACTCCTTGACCGTGACGGTGACCAGGTTGGCGGTGACGTCCGTGACGAACACGTGTTCGATCAGGCTGCGCGTCGGCTTCCAGTCCTGATTCTGGCTCACCACTGAGCCCTCCTGACCGTTGTAGTCCTGGTCCGACTCCGAGCTGCTCTCCTCTTCCCCGGTGCTCATCTCGTTCACTTTTCCCTTCTTGCCGTCTTTGGCAGCGGATCTTTCTTGTGGGTTCTGGACCTCGGCGGTCTTGTGCAAACCCTTTTCCAGCCGCCCCTGCGCTCTTGAGGCCTGGATCTCGGCGAGTTCCTTAACCTTGTCTGCTCCTGACTGGATTTTTCTGGTCTGGAGGCCTGCGTGGGGTGCCGGGCTCTGAGGAGGTTTGTGGTCTGGAATCTTGCGTGTTTTATCCGCTCCGTTTCTGGGGCTGGACATTGGGGGGCCGCCGACTCCAGCGGGGGTATTTTTGAGCTGCATCTTGCTCTGCAGGTTCAGAGGAAGGTTTTGCGCAGAACTTGTGGGTTTCAGGACCCTCTGGAGTGATGCTGCTGGGTTTTGGGGTTTCTTCTGCACGTTTGGGGGGCTCAGTGTGTGCTGGGTGGTCCCTTGAACCGGGTGTTTGGACGAGTTCAAATTCAAAGAAGCCACACCTTTAGACTTAAGATCCAGGTTGCTGCCCACACTGGAGCTGGACAGCTTGATGTCCGACACGTTCCTGGCTTGCGTGGACTTGTTTGCAGACACAGGCGACGTCGGGACGGATCTTCCCGATCCGACCGACCCCGTGGAGTTTTTGATGGCCCCTCCGAGGGACAGGGAGCTCCGGCTAGGACTACCCACTGGATCCCGGGAGGAGGAGCGATGGAAGCCCATGAAGGTGAAGCTGGCTGGGTGGACGGGCTTCCTGATGGCCCCGGGAAGATCCGCGTCTTTAGAGGTCTTGAGGATTTTGCGAGGGCCTTTACCCTGCTGGAATTCCTTCACCTCGGGGGGTAGAGGTTTCCTGCCCCTTTTCCTCGGAGGCTCGGGTTTCGCCATCACGATCTGGGCCTTCTTCTGCGGGACCGGGTGAAGCTCTCGTGTCCTCACCGCCGGGTTCGTCGGCTTGACCTGAGCGGCGTCCTCCTCCTCGTCGTCGTCCGACGAGTCCGAGGAGGACGAGCACGACGAGGACGAATCCGAGGACGACGACGACGAGCCGGAGGAAGAGCTGCCCGACTTCTGGGAGTCCTGCACGTCTCCCGGAGCGTTGTCCTGAAAATGCGATTCAAGACATTTAACAAAGATTCTCAAAACCACCAGGATGAATCGTTTCGACTCACGACATTCTTCCGAGGTCGTCCTCTCGGTCGCTTCCCACGCTTCCGCAGCAGCTCCTTCTCCTGCTCTCTGCAACCATTCAAACCATCTGACATCAACTTCAAACTTCTAGCCTGAAAACTGAAGTCTACTGGAAGAAAGTACTGGAAGTGCCACCGTCCCCATGAACATGAACAGTCGCTAACTTGAACCGACGACACTTACTTTTTGTTGAAAGCCGCCAGCAATCTCGGGTCCAGGATGTTCTCCTGAGGCTCCCAACTGTTGTGTCTGAAGATAGGCAGGAGAACAAGAGTTACTTAAGTGAGTTATCTTTGACTACTATCAAGAATTGATCTCATTAAACACGTCGATGCCTCAACCATGACATGGTAGTAAAAAAAAAATACTCCAGTAGGAGACCATGGGGGGACGTCCAGGAAACGGTGGAAAGACTAGGTTAGGTTAGGTAGAACTTTATTGATCCCTCAGGAGGTCTCCTTTGGGAAATTGTTTTTTTTTTCCAATTAGCCACAGCAAATACAACAATTTTTCATTGAAAAATAATAAAAATAAAGCTAGGAAGAACTGGAAGATGTAGCCGTGGAGACGAAAGTTTGATCTGCTGAAGACCAACAAGAAGACAAACTGGAGAAACAGTCGCACCTTTATGTACACAATGAACGCTGTAACACAGTCGGTGGAAAAGAAAGGTTGCGTATCGTAAAACAGGGGAACACGGAAGAAAGAGAAGCTTCTTCAGCGACACAACTTAACACAAATGATTTGTAGTTAATTTAAGAAAGAATTGGGAGGATTTTAAGGTGTTTTCGAAGGTGTCCTGGGACGAGGCCGCAGTGAAAACACCCCTCGGACGGTTCAAGTTAAACACATCTGAAACATGTCCCCAAAACAAGAAGTGTTATCTTCAACAAGTGAGCGAGCGTCAGTGTGTCCTGGGCTCCATTCATCGACCCCCCACCCAGGGACCCACACAATAGAGGCTCGAGCAGCCTTGATGCTGGACCCACAAAAACAAATCTTTTAGGTCTGGTTTAATGGAACTTTCACTGCACACCCGGGGTGTGACCCGGTGGATCCGGTCGAACCGTGATCACTTGGGTCGCAGGTTCGACTCCTGCAGGTCCAGTGTTGATGTTGTTGTTTCTCGGTGTTGCTCAAGGACGTGGATACGATGTAATAACGGTTCTCGGTCCGGGTGTCGCCGGGTCTGTTCGGGCGACGTCGAAGGCGGACGGCGAGGGATCTTGGATCCCGGTTTTATGGACGAATATCGACGGACTCGGGTTTACGAACAAAAGAAAAGACACGCAGCAACTTTCTCGAGCGTCCCGCGGGCGAGCGGAGCCCCGGGGCGTTTGGGATTCCGGGTCCAAAACCCCGCGACTCGGTTTCAACGCGCGACACGTTGTTGTTGTTTTCATTGTTACTCACTTGGACGACCAGCCGCGCCACTTCACCAGATACTCCAACTTTCCCTGCGGGAGAGACGACACATGAGCGCCCGCTCGAGCTCCGGAGGGGGCCCGCGGGGGGCCCGCGGGGGACGAGGCTCCGCGGGTCGGGCCCGATCTCACCTTCCGAAGCCGTTTATTGAGGATGCACTCGGCGTCGAAGACCTGCTCGCCCACCGCGCTCAGCTCCTCCATGTCTGCTCTCAACAACGACGAAGGCCGGAGCGCGGCAAACACCGGAGCGAGCTGCCGCCCCTTCACAATAAGAGCCCGAGGGACGCTCGGCGAAATCCACTGTACTATTATCATCTCTAAACCTTCTGTTTGTAGATCTACTTCTGCTACTACGAGTGATACACAATCCCGACTCATCCATAATAGCTAGTGCAGTACTAGAACAAGTACTACTGTTAAGGATGGAAGTACTTTACTACATGATAACAACAATATATTTACTACAATAACTGTTGTTGTGCAAACGTTTGTTTCGCCAATATTTGCGATACATTAATAACGTGTACCGCTATTTCTTATCCTTGTATGTACTTCTATGAATACTGCAGTATGAACTGCTATTGAATAATTCTACTTCTACTATGGCAGTACATGTCGCAATTATTTGACGCTTTGCTATTCATATTTCCTTCTCCAAATGTACTGTTGGTAGTTTTACTTCAACCATATACTTCTCTGGACCGTAAGGATGACTGTGGTGAATCCCATTAAACGCGGTTGTATTTTTCGAGCACTATTATTTTGAAGGACGTCACAGGAAGTCAGGCTTGTTGACGCGTGTGTGACAAACACACGATGCTCTGTGTGTGATTCAGTGTAAACGACAGTCCTCGCCCAGTCCCGTGGACTCCTCCCTTGAGTGTTTACTAGTGTTTAGTAGTACAGTAATACTTTAAACACCACTCTTTAGCCTTACATATAGTTTTACATATACTTTATTATAGGTATCAAATACACTTCATTATGGTACTGCAAGTATTTCCACCACTACGACTATTATCAATACTACCCTTTCTACTTAATACTAGTACTGGCAAGAAAACGTACTTCTAGCTCCACATTAGTACAACTGCATAAACGCCACCAATATTTAATATTTTCACCAGTATTATTACTGTTACTGCCACGTTTACGTCATGAATGAACAAGTATTACTTGAATACAAACATTACTGCGACAACACTGTAAAACGATACATGTATGTAATAGTATATCTTCACAAATACTTTTGATTCAGTCAGAAAAAAAAACACCAAAAAGAAAAATACAAGATGTCGACGACTAACGACAACAAATGTGTTTTAAACAGGAGGACACACATGTGTATTTACATAACAACAACAGCAGGAAGACACGTTCCCAGCAGCTCTTCTTCTACAACTGCGTTTGTTTGGTCTTCTCCGAGGGGCTTTGGACGTCCAGGGACCTGGAGAGACACATGGTCTACTGTGAGTCTCTCATGGATGATGCAGCTCGTTGAAAACTCTTGTTACAAGTCGTGTGTTGGTGAGACAACAGTTGGGTTTGTAACTCAAGTGAACATTTTACATTGAACTCAAGCTTAAATCACTGATACCAGGAGAGAAGTGCTGCCCCCTGCTGTTCTGGAGGACCCTTTGGCGTCACACGTGTTGTCAATGTTCTTTCTTACCGACTTTGAAGTTGATTTACTTGTGTCTTTATCTATTTACCACCAGCCAGAGCACCATGAAATTCAAGGTCACGATCTCACCTTCGTTGTTGCTTCTTGTTGTTGACGATGGTATGCGTCGTCATGACGATGAACACGAGAACAAGAAATCCAGCCACGGCTGCCAGTCCGGTGATGACCTGCGTCAGGTAGCTCGGCTGCTGGTCTGAGAAGACGGACGAGTGACGGGTCGTGAGTGTGGACACACGGACCATCATATCTTCTGGTCATATGTTCATGAACGCCTCACCTGGCGCGGCGCTGCTGAGCAGCATGTTCCTGGTGGCGTTGATGTGTCCGTCGTTGACCTCCGGCTGGATTCCCAGGATGTGACACATGAGCGGGTAGATGTTGACCGTCTCAAAGGGTCCCACCACCAGGTTCTTGTGGAAGGCCGGGCCCACCGCCCTGAAGAACGGCTTCATGTCCATCTCGTCGTTGTCGAAGCCGTGCTCGCCCTTGTTGAACTGGACCGGGAAGTACTGAGAACAGAAGAACTTGTTCAGTAACCAGGACTCATCTTTGGACTCTCTCTGTACTCTCTCTCTCTCTGTGTCTGTCTTACTGTCTGTGTTTGTCTCTGTGTGTCTGTCTTACTGTCTGTGTTTGACTCTCTGTGTCTGTCTTACTGTCTGTGTTTGTCTCTGTGTGTCTGTCTTACTGTCTGTGTTTGACTCTCTGTGTCTGTCTTACTGTCTGTGTTTGTCTCTGTGTGTCTGTCTTACTGTCTGTGTTTGTCTCTGTGTGTCTGTCTTACTGTCTGTGTTTGTCTCTGTGTGTCTGTCTTACTGTCTGTGTTTGTCTCTGTGTGTCTGTCTTACTGTCTGTGTTTGTCTCTGTGTGTCTGTCTTACTGTCTGTGTTTGTCTCTGTGTGTCTGTCTTACTGTCTGTGTTTGTCTCTGTGTGTCTGTCTTACTGTCTGTGTTTGTCTCTGTGTGTCTGTCTTACTGTCTGTGTTTGTCTATGTGTGTCTGGCTTAATGTCTGTGTTTGTCTGTGTGTGTCTGTCTTACTGTCTGTGTTTGTCTCTGTGTGTCTGTCTTACTGTCTGTGTTTGTCTCTGTGTGTCTGGCTTAATGTCTGTGTTTGTCTGTGTGTGTCTGTCTTACTGTCTGTGTTTGTCTCTGTGTGTCTGGCTTAATGTCTGTGTTTGTCTGTGTGTGTCTGTCTTACTGTCTGTGTTTGTCTCTGTGTGTCTCTCTTACTGTCTGTGTTTGTCTCTGTGTGTCTGGCTTAATGTCTGTGTTTGTCTGTGTGTGTCTGTCTTACTGTCTGTGTTTGTCTCTGTGTGTCTGTCTTACTGTCTGTGTTTGTCTCTGTGTGTCTGGCTTAATGTCTGTGTTTGTCTGTGTGTGTCTGTCTTACTGTCTGTGTTTGTCTCTGTGTGTCTGTCTTACTGTCTGTGTTTGTCTCTGTGTGTCTGGCTTAATGTCTGTGTTTGTCTGTGTGTGTCTGTCTTACTGTCTGTGTTTGTCTCTGTGTGTCTGTCTTACTGTCTGTGTTTGTCTCTGTGTGTCTGGCTTAATGTCTGTGTTTGTCTCTGTGTGTCTGTCTTACTGTCTGTGTTTGTCTCTGTGTGTCTGTCTTACTGTCTGTGTTTGTCTATGTGTGTCTGTCTTAATGTCTGTGTTTGTCTCTGTGTGTCTGGCTTAATGTCTGTGTTTGTCTTTGTGTGTCTGTCTTACTGTCTGTGTCTGTCTATGTGTGTCTGTCTTAATGTCTGTGTCTGTCTCTGTGTGTCTGTCTTACTGTCTGTGTTTGTCTCTGTGTGTCTGTCTTACTGTCTGTGTTTGTCTCTGTGTGTCTGTCTTACTGTCTGTGTTTGTCTCTGTGTGTCTGTCTTACTGTCTGTGTTTGTCTCTGTGTGTCTGGCTTAATGTCTGTGTTTGTCTTTGTGTGTCTGTCTTACTGTCTGTGTCTATCTCTCTGTGTCTGTCTTAATGTCTGTGTTTGTCTCTGTGTCTGTCTTACTGTCTGTGTTTGTCTCTGTGTGTCTGTCTTACTGTCTGTGTTTGTCTCTGTGTGTCTGTCTTACTGTCTGTGTTTGTCTCTGTGTGTCTGGCTTAATGTCTGTGTTTGTCTTTGTGTGTCTGTCTTACTGTCTGTGTCTATCTATGTGTGTCTGTCTTAATGTCTGTGTTTGTCTCTGTGTGTCTGGCTTAATGTCTGTGTCTGTCTCTGTGTGTCTGGCTTAATGTCTGTGTTTGTCTTTGTGTGTCTGTCTTACTGTCTGTGTTTATCTCTGTGTGTCTGTCTTACTGTCTGTGTTTGTCTGTCTTACTGTCTGTGTTTATCTCTGTGTGTCTGTCTTACTGTCTGTGTTTGTCTCTGTGTGTCTGTCTTACTGTCTGTGTTTGTCTCTGTGTGTCTGGCTTAATGTCTGTGTTTGTCTTTGTGTGTCTGTCTTACTGTCTGTGTCTGTCTATGTGTGTCTGTCTTACTGTCTGTATTTGTCTCTGTGTGTCTGTCTTAATGTCTGTGTTTGTCTCTGTGTGTCTGTCTTACTGTCTGTGTTTGTCTGTGTGTGTCTGTCTTACTGTCTGTGTTTGTCTCTGTGTGTCTGTCTTACTGTCTGTGTTTGTCTGTGTGTGTCTGTCTTACTGTCTGTGTTTGTCTGTGTGTGTCTGTCTTACTGTCCGTGTTTGTCTCTGTGTGTCTGTCTTACTGTCTGTGTTTGTCTGTGTGTGTCTGTCTTACTGTCTGTGTTTGTCTCTGTGTGTCTGTCTTACTGTCTGTGTTTGTCTCTGTGTGTCTGTCTTACTGTCTGTGTTTGTCTGTGTGTGTCTGTCTTACTGTCTGTGTTTGTCTCTGTGTGTCTGTCTTACTGTCTGTGTTTGTCTGTGTGTGTCTGTCTTAATGTCTGTGTTTGTCTCTGTGTGTATGTCTTACTGTCCGTGTTTGTCTCTGTGTGTCTGTCTTACTGTCTGTGTTTGTCTCTGTGTGTCTGTCTTACTGTCTGTGTGTGTCTGTCTTACTGTCTGTGTTTGTCTGTGTGTGTCTGTCTTACTGTCTGTGTCTATCTCTGTGTGTCTGTCTTACTGTCTGTGTTTGTCTGTGTGTGTCTGTCTTACTGCCTGTGTTTGTCTCTGTGTGTCTGTCTTACTGTCTGTGTGTGTCTGTCTTACTGTCTGTGTTTGTCTGTGTGTGTCTGTCTTACTGCCTGTGTCTATCTCTGTGTGTCTGTCTTACTGTCTGTGTTTGTCTGTGTGTCTGTCTTACTGTCTGTGTTTGTCTGTGCGTGTCTGTCTTACTGTCCGTGTTTGTCTCTGTGTGTCTGTCTTACTGTCTGTGTTTGTCTCTGTGTGTCTGTCTTACTGTCTGTGTGTGTCTGTCTTACTGTCTGTGTTTGTCTGTGTGTGTCTGTCTTACTGTCTGTGTCTATCTCTGTGTGTCTGTCTTACTGTCTGTGTTTGTCTGTGTGTGTCTGTCTTACTGCCTGTGTTTGTCTCTGTGTGTCTGTCTTACTGTCTGTGTGTGTCTGTCTTACTGTCTGTGTTTGTCTGTGTGTGTCTGTCTTACTGCCTGTGTCTATCTCTGTGTGTCTGTCTTACTGTCTGTGTTTGTCTGTGTGTCTGTCTTACTGTCTGTGTTTGTCTGTGCGTGTCTGTCTTACTGCCTGTGTTTGTCTCTGTGTGTCTGTCTTAATGTCTGTGTTTGTCTCTGTGTGTCTCTCTTACTGTCTGTGTTTGTCTCTGTGTGTCTGGCTTAATGTCTGTGTTTGTCTGTGTGTGTCTGTCTTACTGTCTGTGTTTGTCTGTGTGTGTCTGTCTTACTGTCTGTGTTTGTCTGTGTGTGTCTGTCTTAATGTCTGTGTCTCTCTCTCTGTGTCTGTCTTACTGTCTGTGTCTGTCTGTGTGTGTCTGTCTTACTGTCTGTGTTTGTCTGTGTGTGTCTGTCTTACTGTCTGTGTTTGTCTGTGTGTGTCTGTCTTACTGCCTGTGTTTGTCTCTGTGTGTCTGTCTTAATGTCTGTGTTTGTCTCTGTGTGTCTGTCTTACTGTCTGTGTTTGTCTGTGTGTGTCTGTCTTAATGTCTGTGTCTCTCTCTCTGTGTCTGTCTTACTGTCTGTGTCTGTCTGTGTGTGTCTGTCTTACTGTCTGTGTTTGTCTGTGTGTGTCTGTCTTACTGTCTGTGTTTGTCTGTGTGTGTCTGTCTTACTGTCTGTGTTTATCTCTGTGTGTCTGTCTTACTGTCTGTGTTTATCTCTGTGTGTCTGTCTTACTGTCTGTGTTTATCTCTGTGTGTCTGTCTTACTGTCTGTGTTTATCTCTGTGTGTCTGTCTTACTTTCAATATTTGTCTCTAGAGTTCTTTCTAAGTTACTAAACACACTTCACAACAAACAAAGACTGATCTACTCAGGTGGTCATATTGTTTTGGCAGTTGAACATACGCACACGGTTGTTTCTGACTATAACTCAATCAGCCAGCAGAGGGCGCTGTCGGCCCGTCTACAGCTCAGCAGCATGAAGTCCAGCAACATCACTCCAGATTAGAAACACCAGATCTTATCTGGGATCAGATCCTAATCCCTGACCTAACATGACCTCTCATCAGACCACGACGCCTCTCAGCAGCTAAATGCTAACGCGGGGAGAAGTTCAGGAGGAGCTCGGCGTGAGGCCGGATTATCCCGAGGACGAGCAAGTGCACTTGATCACAACCCAGATCAGCCGGTGTGAGGAGCAGACATGTTGACACAGGAAGGTCAGCAGCAGCGTGGGATTGGAAATCTGATTCCTTTTTTTTTCTTAGACGACGTGGAGGCTAATCTTTTTAAATCTGCCAATGAAACCAAGAGGTTTACATTTTCACGCTTTGAAGCCGTTTAAGAACGAAGATACAACTTTAGGAGACGACTAGATATCATGACAAATGTTTGGCCTAAGAGGGTTACACTTGAAAGATAGCAAGACATCTTAAAACACTACAATATTGTGACAAATATAAGTCAAAATACATATTATTTTTTGATAATAAAGTGTTTCTAATCAATGCTCAAAAACAATTCTAGATTCTTTATTACCCATTTTTTTTGTCCACGGCGGGACAACTTACTTAAAATACCCTAGTCTGGGGTGAGTCTGAAGAAAGGAGTTGGATTTGTAAGATCACCTACCCCACCTTTAAAGTCTAATGCAACATCAACTTCTGCCAGAAATAAAATTCAATCTAAAGAAAAGTCCAACCTTTTCTCTAGTTACATTTTTGATTGAAAAAGCTTCAGATCAGTTAAGTGTATCCTAAAGATTCTTCTGTCTTCTTACAAATGACCTTTAATCAGGTACTAGCCAATGCAGAAGGAAGGCAGCTCAAGAGCAGAACTGTGACGCCGGTCATTATGTTTCGGTCCGGCTGTTATTTCTTTAGTGACTTGCGTAAACATCGGTATCAGCGATCGATCGTTGGTCACGTTTTTTCACACGTTGACGTGTGAACGTTTGCAGATAACTGGGAGTCAGGTGGACGTCAAGGTCAGTGTCGGGTCCCGCTCTGGTTAATGAATGTCTCGGGCACCACAACAGAGCCCAGGACTCTATTCCTCGGCATGAGCGTGACGACAACAGACATAATGTTTCTACGTTAGACGTCACACGACCGCCTCACAGATCCCGGGAAACTTCTGAAATATGTCGACCATGGTTTTTCAAAAACAGCTACAGCTATATATAAAAACAGCTCTTTCCATTTGAGGAAACATAGATAAGATAAGATAATCGTGAGAGTATTTTAAACGGGTCTGGATGTGGTCCAGTGTTAGTTTTTGACCATATAACTTAGAAGTAGTAGTAGCTAGTAGTAGAATTCCAGCTGTTTTTTTAATGAACGTAGGCATTAACGCAACAGCCGCTTCTTTTGGTTGTTTCACCACAAACTGCACACGTTTTTTTTAATATTATTGTCTTAAATGACATATTGACACATGACAACACATGCTGGACGATGTTTAGAAAATAATTTTCAATAGTCAATTTTCTTCAGACAAGACTCTTTATCTTTTCAGGCGGTATATTTGATGAAAACCACTGCATTTGGCAAAAAATGCTATGTGAGAATGCTCATTTATGTCCATCCTAGCATGTTCTGTTACGGAGGCATTGTTTCTTTAAGGTACCAGGAGCCAAGGTTTCTACACAATTGGACATTAACGTTAACTGCTCTTCGTGGTCCAGTTAAACTTGACCACATACTAGCCCGTAACTCGTAACAGACTGCGATCATATTTTTAAAAAATACGTCGTAAACAAAGGACATTGACTTGCGTGGTCGTTGACTGGGCTAGCTGGTCGGAAAGGGGGTTGAAGGACTTTCGGTAACAAGTCTTCTGCTGACGGGGCGAGCTCTTAAAAGTGTCTCATCTACACCACAGACCTCATTACATGCCTGATCGTGGTTGACGATTGTGTTTTCGTACGTCGTAAAGAATTGAAAGTTGATGCCGCTCTACGTTCCTGTTCTCCATAACTTCTTGGTAGGAAACGCTCCTTCTAGTCTTCTGGATGTAAAGTGGTGAACGTGGACAAAATGTCAAACTGTCTATAATTTAAAAAAGCTAACATTGAAGGAGAGTTTGCCATTGAAAGTGTGTAAAGAAATGAGTACAAACAGGGAAATAATTGTGAGCGGCGCTCGGTTCCCCTGCTGCGTTAATGTGCCTAAAGGGTAGCTCTCAAGGTGACCTGTTGTGGAGTGTTTGGCAGATAAGTGTCACCGCGTGTCTCGTTTTCAATTTTCCACTATGTTAAGCAAACCAAATTAGGGCGAGCAAACACATTTCTTGGGTGATAAAGAGACGGAAAGACATTTCATGTGTCAACGCACCCCATTGATTACGTATCCAGGGTCGGCCCATAAAAGCAGGGGAAGGATCCGGTCGTTCTTGGCGAAGTGCAGTCGTTCTGGCATGTCCTCCTTCTTGTAGACGTGCAGATTGGGGTGCGCCCCCTTCAGGGCGGCGTAGACCTTCTCCAGCCGGCCCGGTTTTGGAAGCATCATCCCAGAGGGGCCGTAGTCCACCAGGTGGAAAGACAGATCGCTGAAGGAGAAGCCGGGGATCTTGGACAAGGTGATCTCCTCCACCTGGCCATTGCGGTATATCGTAGACATGCCGTGGTCCGACGTGATGATGACGTTCAGCTCGTTCTCAAGGCCGTGACGCTCGGACGATCCCCGGATGTAGCCCACCGTCCGGTCCACCTGCTTGACCATCTCCTTGAGCTGCGGCGACTCCGGTCCGTGTTTGTGTCCCGTGCCGTCCGGCTCGCCGAAGTACAGGGAGACGAAGTCCAGATCCTGATCCCTGAACCAGCTCATCACCTTGTCCACGTTCTCCCTCCAAGCCGTCTCGTTCTTGTAGTTGTACAATATGGGCTCCACTTCCCGCACCATGGCAACCTGTCCCTGGTAACTGGAGGCAGTGCCGGGGAAGTGGAGGGAGCCGGAGCGGAGGCCCTGCAAGAGTCGGGAAAAGAGGTTACATTAACATAATGCTCTCAACTCATTTAACAGCCTCCCGGAGGTTCTCCCGCTCGTGCACAAACGCCCGACGTGACGAACTGATTTCATTATAGTTTTTTAAAGCTTTACAAAGTTCCCCGGCAGTGTCGTAATCAGCCGTCGAAATCGACTCCTGCCAAATAAATTACAGCTACCTGAATTCATTCAGCAGCCTCTCACCGAGGCTTTGTCGGGGGAAATGGTTTTTCTATCTCTGCGAGGAGCAAAACAGTGTCTCACTGTGATAAGATGGAAATTGTTCAGGCACAGACCTGACGCTGTGCTGTGATCCAGATCGGCAGAGTGCCATTGTCCCACCACTCGTTCACAAACTGGGTCTGATAGTAGGGCTTCTTCTCCGTGGTCGAGGTGTTGAAATACATGTTGTGGATCACACCGTGGTTCTCGATGTAGCGGCCTGTGGGGGAGATGCACGGCGTCACACGTCAACTCTACTCTTGCCAGTTATTGTTATTGATGCACAGGTGTGTGTGTGTGGACGTTACCTGGACTGTAAGTAAGTCATTTATATTTATAGAGCGCTTTTCCAGACCAGGGTCACAAAGCGGTTAAACAATCAAAACAATACTCAATAAAATATATACTTAAAGGTCAAGATAATACTGAGAACAACACAGGAGTCTCAGAGAATCAAGGAAAAGGTCAAATAAAAGTGTCTTGAGATGTTTCTTGAAGGAGTCAGTAGATCATCAAACACAGATGTTTCTTGAAGGAGTCAGTAGATCATCAAACACAGAGATGTTTCTTGAAGGAGTCAGTAGATCATCAAACACAGATGTTTCTTGAAGGAGTCAGTAGATCATCAAACACAGATGTTTCTTGAAGGAGTCAGTAGATCATCAAACACAGATGTTTCTTGAAGGAGTCAGTAGATCATCAAACACAGATGTTTCTTGAAGGAGTCAGTAGATCATCAAACACAGAGATGGTTCCAAAGCTTAGGAGCAACAGTCTGGAAGGATTTCTCTCCTCTGGTCCAGAAGTTCAGGAACCATCAGTAGATTCTGATCCACAGACCTCAGAGCCCGAGCTGGGGTGTAAGTCTGGATCAGATCACTGATGGAAGGTCTGACCATGAATAGATCTGAAAGTACGAACCATCATTTTAAAATGATCCTGAAAGAAACTGGCAGCCAGTGAAGAGTTTGAAGGAGAAATGTGAGTTCTTCTACTAGAGCGGCTCAGAATTCTCGCTGCAGAGTTTCGTATGAACTGCAGAACTACAAAGTGTTTCAATTCTCTTATAGAATAAACTTATATAAACTACTTCAAACCCCTTTTGTCCGTCAAACATTTCATTCCCTAACCCAAATGTTGCTATAGTGATGGACAGACTTCCAGAGGAATCTCCTTGGACCATGATGTTTGCAGATGTTATAGTGTTTCACAGGGAGAGGAAGAGGTAAGGATAGAATCAGAATTGAATGAGATAAAAAAAAAGAGAGAGAGTGCAGACAAGGATGGATAGAAGGTCAATCAAGAACCAAAGGTGGTTTTCAATGTGATCCAGAAAAACCTAAAGTAGTAGATTCAGTCTTAGTAGCGTCGGTGACCTCGCACCTGTCAGGAGGGTGAAGTGCGTCGGGCTGGTGAGCGTCAGGTACGGCGGCGTCACGTACACAGCCTTGACTCCGTCCACGGCCATCCGGTCCAGGTGCGGCGTGTCCACGTCGCGGTCGTAATCGTACCGGAAACCGTCGAAGGAGACCAGCAGCACCTTCTGGCGTGACCGGAGCGCCGGAGCGCCGCCGACGCCCGGCAGGCACAGCAGGCAGAAGGCGGCGGTCAGGAGCATGTTGTTCACAGGGTCTCTCTGGGAGCCCAGCAACGGTTCTGCCACTTATCTAATCTGCTCGGCGTTATCTCGGCATTGTTTCTTCCCACATCGCAGACTTTCCTTCAGCAGCACATGCTGGACGCGCGACTCTCTCTCCACCTGCAGCCTGTGAATCATTGACAGCCAGCGAACGACACTTTGATGGGTTTCACCTTGATGGTGTGTGATTGATCGGGCGGCGGGAGAGTGTGTGTCTGCGGTCAGCGAGCTCTGCTCTGGTGGTGGGGCGCGGGGGGGGGGGGACCCTGATTCATTTTAACAACTCCGCAGTGTATATTAGCTGCCAGGCTCGTACGAAGATGATTCAGACTCGCTGTTGATTTCTTTTTAAAGGGTAATAAATGAAGTGCCGCAGTCAACTTTCCAGACGCCGTGGATCACGCCGGCCTAATCTTATCAATGTCCATCACATTGCTCGACACGTTAGCACTTGAAATCTGCTCTTTATTGTCCACGTCCTTGGTGGAGGTTCAAGGAAATGCGTCTAATCTCGGCGCAGATAAGAGGATAAGCTTTCATTTGGCTCATTCATATTCTCATATTAGCGCCGGCGTCAGCAGGATTCGCTGTTTTCTTTCCACCGTCTCGAGGACTTCTTCAAACACCAGCTCTGAACCAGTGAGGAGAGCAAACTCTGCCTGAACCGCCCCCCCCTCCCCCCGGAGGCATCGCCGGTGTGCGTGTCAGCGCCACCTGCTGCTGAACTGAAGTGCTACATTTCACACAAACTCCTGTTAAAAGAAGTGAAAGTTATTCCTGGACCAGAGCAAAGATGTTGAGTCCGAGTTCTCAGTTGAAGGTTCTATTTTGAGTCCCTCATGGTCGCCCCCCCTGGAAGGAAAGTACTTGAAGTTCCTTCACTCCGACCCGTTTGGGTCACATGACGGTGGCAAGCAGCCAATCACGATCCAAACCTCGAGTACGTTTGAGCTTTTGTCCGCAGCAGCAGGAGGTAGAACGCCACGTTCCGGCCTGGCATCTTTGGGTCGATACGTTTGTGGGCAAACAAACCAGTCGTGGTCCGGGTCCAGTTCGATCACAATCAGGGCCGGGTCTAGGCAGGGGCAAGAGGGGGCCTGGCACAATGCCCCCTCAAGAGTTGTGGCGCCCCCTCATACATGCCTGTCTAGACCCAGCCCTGATCACAATTGTGACTCGGTGAAATATATTCAGTTTCTTTTTTTGGGGGTTAATATCTTTTTCAATGTTTAAAATGTCCACATTATCAAACGGAAGAATTACTTCTGTTGAAAAAAACTTTATTTAAAAATGTATAATTGACAGAAGAAGTAATGACTTTAAAAATAATTTAATTGAACAATTCGTTTTTTGGTACAAAAAGTCAGACTAAATAAACAACTTTCACAAGAAATATTTGCAATTAAAAATGCTCTTAAATAGTAATTCAACTGTTAACATCAAGTCCTTATTTGTCAAACTTGAATCTTGACCGTGGAATAATAAGGGCTCCGAGTGACCCCCCGAACCTGACAAGCCTGACCCCGAGCCCCTCCACGTCACGCCTCGGCTCTCCAACGAGTCCTCAAAGCATGAACCGGATCCGAGCGCGAGGTTTGGCCGGAAGACAGCAGCGTTCACACCTGTCAGGCAGCGACTGGTTTCTCACCCACACTCGGTCCAAACACGGCCGGGAGCCGAGCGGAGGCGAAGCTGCGAGACTCCTGGAGGACTTTTGCAAATGTAAACTTGTGATCCACGCCAGGGATCCAGTCCAGGAGCTGCAAGTAGAATCTTTTCTCAGGTGAACACCATAACGTCCTCTGTCCTCAGGGAGGATCGAGGTCCAGCAGGGTCTCTTCTGGATTCAGATCAGGAGTGATTTGGGTTTTCTTTGTTCAACATCACTTTAACAGTAACAGTTTTAATGGATATAAAACTGTATCCTTTCATCTCAATCACATGGTAAGAACTACAATACAGACATGAGTAATCAAATATGAGATTATCTGTACGGAAGTAGATTAGTGTCTCTAAAACTTAAAAAGTTTCAATTTCAAATGTTCCTACTTTGATGTTTTATCAAAATGCCATATTTTTTTTATTGAGCGTTGAATTATTATTATTATTATTATTATTATTATTATTATTATTATTATTATTATTATTATTAATTATTATTTATTATTATTATTATTATTATTATTATTATTATTATATTAAAAAATAATTCATTTAATTTCATTAAATGCTCAATTTGTTTCTATGGAATAATTCAATTTAATATTTTTTGTTAAAATAAGTTGTTTTGTTTTTTTTGCATGAATTTTTGAATAATTTAATAAAAAGAATAGAATATTTTCAAAATGAATACATTTTGACATAAACCCCAGACGTCCAAACAAAGTTGAAACACACATAAAAATACCTAAATTTGCATGTTGTCGCCTGAAGATCACATGATTGGCTGAAAGGTCAAGTAGCTCTGTGCTCGTTTGCTATTGTCTGGTCCAACTGTTGTCAGCATTTTTGAACCGAAATGAATGGGCTTAAAATAAAATAATAATGGAATTAAAAAAGCTACCAATTTAACAAAATCTATTTTTGATTTATTGGAATTAAAATGTCAAACTCTGTTTAAAAAAATAAAAAAATACTTTTGAAAATATGCTCAATATTGAATTAAATGATTTATTAAAAACAAATTCAACATTCAAACTTCAAATTATGTTATTCAATGATTCAATGAAAATGAAAAATAAACATACATAATTCAATGCAAAACATTTCCAAAATTAGAAATTCTAACTCAATTAGTTGAATTAAATTCAACTATTCAATATGATGATACTTTGAGAAATGTCAACTCTTTTGACAGGTGACAGGTGACAGGTGACAGGTGACAGGTGACAGGTGACAGGTGACAGGTGAAAGGTCAGTGTTCATTCCTTGTGATTAATATGCAATTTGTTTGGCTCATGACTCAAAAAGATGACTCCATGAGTTTGTTTCTGTTTTTTCACAACATATTTAGAATAAAAACCCACTATATTTGACTGAAAATGAGCCAAATCGATGTGTAGAAAACACAACCATGTCATTTATCTGTGACTCGGAGCGGAGCCTTCAGAGCTGGAACGATGGCAGAAAAAAAAATAAAACAAACTCCGGCGACGGAAGTTTTTTTTTCTCGTCTGCGACAGAAGGGTCGACGGCGTTTTCAATTAGACTCTCCGGCGCCGTCGTCTATTAAACTGTCTTTATTGCTCCGGAACACTCGTCTTTGTTTACGGCGGCGAGAGAACAAAGGTGAGCGAGCGAGAGCTCGGAGCAGAAGTGGAGGAGGCTTCGCTCCGGAGCGTGGGCTCCATCGGGTTCTAATGCTGGAACAGGTCGTCCAGATAAACTCTGAGACTCCCTCTCTCCTCCTCCTCCTCCTCCTCCACCTCCTCCTCCTCCACCTCCTCCACCTCCTCCTCCTCCTCCTCCTCCTCCTCCTCCTCCTCCACCTCCTCCTCCTCCTCCTCCTCGTCCGTCTCTGTCTTTACACTTCCACGCGGCGGTAATTGATTTCTTTAATTTGTTCCGAGAGAAAGTGTTGTCAGCCGAGCGGGCGGCCATTTTTTAGTCCACTTTAATTAAATGCCAGGTCTTTAGGTGTGATATGAAATTCGTTTGGCTTCTCTAATCTCGGGCTCCTCCGACAATTCATTAACATTCTCGTTTCTGCCTTTATGTGCCGCACAAAGCCTGGGAAAAGGAAGCTCGTCGCTGACATTCCTCCGCCGCGTTCAATCGTTTATTGGAGAGCGTTTCCTGCGCCGCAGATTAAGCGACGAGCTGCCGCTCGCAGATAGAGGCGGAGGACGAGAGCGAACAACACGCCGGGATTACATCCTCCTTTTCTATTATTAGAGAATTAACTCTTATTTTTAATTGCTTCCATAAACCGGTTACGACGCGTCGTTAAGGGGTGAAGGCAGGAGTCCGAGGTGTGACCCGAGCGGCCTTCCACTCGCCCGCAGTTGCGCCGCCACGATGCCAGGGGGCGCCACTCAGCGTGTGGTTTTTGGTAGAATCTTTTGTCTCTCAGAACTACACGTTTATGATTGTAAAATATATTTGTACTATACAAGAATCTAGTAGCATTTTTAAGATACCGTGTCGTCTTGTTGAGTGATTTATTCTTTCAAATGGTGCCGTAACCCCCGCAATACACGAAATGACCACTAAAAACGTTTTATTAATTAACACCATTTATTTGAGCTCAACGTTGCGTACGTGGTGTCATCGTTCTCCGTAACGCTGACCTGTACTGTTTGCGTAATACTTTGCCGCCCAGCCAACCAATCACAGCGGCCGATCGTTTTTGACATGGCGACATTGACGTATAGTATCAACACAGGATTGTAGCGACCAGTCAGTCGTCGCTAAATAAAGCGGCGTGAAGAAATGCATCATGGGAGTTCACTGTTTTGTCGTGCAGTAATAAGTGAGTCCTGTCGTTAAAATAAGACTCATTTTCTCGTAAAAGTATAAACAATGACGGGGAGTTTTGATGTTCCCGACTTCCTGTTGATACTACATATTGCAAGATTAGGTATTTCAACGAAGTTTGTTGCATCATTTTGCTTTTTAGCTTCTAAAATGATTTTTTTTTAATGATCTTAAAATTCACATTTCAACCGTGTTCAAATTTGCTTGTTCTTTGTTCCCCGTCTTCACCGCGTCCGCGCCTCGAAACCTCGGCTTTAACGAGTTACGAGTCGAGAGAAATCTGGCGTCGATTTACCGCCGAACGCGGCGTAACCGAGTCGTTCCGACAAAGTGTCCGTGTGATTATTTTGTATTTCCGTTTGAAAGCCATTAGCGCAGAGGTGCTCCCCCAGAGTCGGGGGTCGGCGCAGCGACTCGGGGTAATTGCTGTGAAATGAACAGGCGGCCAAGACTCCGGATGAAGCTCAAAACCACCAAAGTTCTCGCTCGCCATGGAAACAACATCCGCCTTTTGTGGCGGGAAATTAGGCAGCGAGTGATAACAGGGTCTGAAGGAAAGACAAACGCCGGGGGAGGAGAGGAGGAGTGGAGGAGTGGAGGAGGTGTTTACTCCATTTCAAGACATTACTGGAATTGAGTGTTTCCTTCGTCTCACGCTGAGAGGAGGAGGAGGAGGAGGAGGAGGAGGAGGAAGATGGGGAGGAAGAAGAGGATGGAGATGGGGAGCGGAGCAAGAGAAGGAGGGAGAAGATGAGGAAGATGAGAAAAAAGAAAAGGCAGATGAGAAGCAAGAGGAGAAGGAAGATGAGGAAGATGAGGAGCAAGAGGAGAAAGAGGAAGAGGAGGAAGAGGAGGAAGATGAGGAAGATGAGGAGCAAGAGGAAAGGGAGGAAGAGGAGGCGAGGAATGGGAAGAGGAGGAAGAAGAGGAGGAAGATGAGAAAGAAGAAAAGGCAGATGAGCAAGAGAAGGAGGAAGAAGATGAGAAAAAAGAAAAGGCAGATGAGGAGCAAGAGGAGAAGGAGGAAGAGGAGGAAGAGGAGGAAGAGGAGGAAGAGGAGGAAGATGAGGAGCAAGAGGAGCAAGAGGAAAGGGAGGAAGAGGAGGAGAGGAATGGGAAGAGGAGGAAGAAGAGGAGGAAGATGAGAAAGAAGAAAAGGCAGATGAACAAGAGAAGGAGGAGGAGGAGGAGGAAGATGGGGAGGGAAAAGATGGAGGGGAAGAAGAGGATGGAGATGGGGAGAGGAGCAAGAGAAGGAGGGAGAAGATGAGGAAGATGATAAAAAAGAAAAGGCAGATTAGGAGCAAGAGGAGAAGGAGGAAGAGGAGGAAGATGAGGAAGAAGATGAGGAAGATGAGGAGCAAGAGGAAAGGGAGGAAGAGGAGGAGAGGAATGGGAAGAGGAGGAAGAAGAGGAGGAAGATGAGAAAGAAGAAAAGGCAGATGAGCAAGAGAAGGAGGAGGAGGAGGAGGAAGATGGGGAGGGAAAAGATGGAGAGGAAGAAGAGGATGGAGATGGGGAGAGGAGCAAGAGAAGGAGGGAGAAGATGAGGAAGATGAGAAAAAAGAAAAGGCAGATGAGGAGCAAGAGGAGAAGGAGGAAGAGGACGAAGAAGATGAGGAAGATGAGGAGCAAGAGGAAAGGGAGGAAGAGGAGGAGAGGAATGGGAAGAGGAGGAAGAAGAGGAGGAAGATGAGAAACAAGAAAAGGCAGATGAGCAAGAGAAGGAGGAAGAAGATGAGGAAGATGAGGAGCAAGAGGAGAAGGAGGAAGAGGAGGAAGACGATGAGGAAGATGAGGAGCAAGAGGAAAGGGAGGAAGTGGAGGAGAGGAATGGGAAGAGGAGAAAGAAGAGGAGGAAAATGAGAAAGAAGAAAAGGCAGATGAGCAAGAGAAGGAGGAAGAAGATGAGGAAGATGAGGAGCAAGAGGAGAAGGAGGAAGAGGAGGAAGATGAGGAAGAAGATGAAGAAGATGAGGAGCAAGAGGAAAGGGAGGAAGTGGAGGAGAGGAATGGGAAGAGGAGGAAGAAGAGGAGGAAGATGAGAAAGAAGAAAAGGCAGATGAGCAAGAGAAGGAGGAAGAAGATGAGGAAGATGAGGAGCAAGAGGAGAAGGAGGAAGAGGAGGAAGATGAGGAAGAAGATGAGGAAGATGAGGAGCAAGAGGAAAGGGAGGAAGTGGAGGAGAGGAATGGGAAGAGGAGGAAGAAGAGGAGGAAGATGAGAAAGAAGAAAAGGCAGACGAGCAAGAGAAGGAGGAAGATGATGAGGAAGATGAGGAGCAAGAGGAGAAGGAGGAAGAGGAGGAAGATGATGAAGAAGATGAGGAAGATGAGGAGCAAGAGGAAATGGAGGAAGTGGAGGAGAGGAATGGGAAGAGGAGAAAGAAGAGGAGGAAAATGAGAAAGAAGAAAAGGCAGATGAGCAAGAGAAGGAGGAAGAAGATGAGGAAGATGAGGAGCAAGAGGAGAAGGAGGAAGAGGAGGAAGATGAGGAAGAAGATGAGGAAGATGAGGAGCAAGAGGAAAGGGAGGAAGTGGAGGAGAGGAATGGGAAGAGGAGGAAGAAGAGGAGGAAGATGAGAAAGAAGAAAATGCAGATGAGCAAGAGAAAGAGGAAGAAGATGAGGAAGATGAGGAGCAAGAGGAGAAGGAGGAAGAGGAGGAAGGGAACGCCAGGGAGGAAGAAGAAGATGAGGAGGGATAAGAAAAAGAGGAGGAATATGAGAAGGAAGATGAAGAAGTTGAGGTAAAAGAGGAGGTAAATGAGGAGAAGCAGAAACATGAGGAATAAGATGAGGAAGTTGAGGAGCAAGAGGAGAAGGATGAAGAGGAGGAGGAGGAAGAGGAGGAGGAGGGGAATGCCGGGGAGGAAGAGGAAGATGAAGAATGGGAAGATAAGGAAAAAGTGGAGGAAGAAGATGAATAAGTTGAGCGAGATGAGGAGGAAGATGAGGAGGAGCAGTAAGATGAGGAAGAGGAGGGAGATGAAGAAGATGAGAAGCAAGAGACGGGGGAACAGGAGGAGGGGAATAGGAAGATAAGGAGGGAGAAAAGGATGAAGAAGAGGATGGAGAGGAAGATGAGGAAGAAGACGAAGAGAAGGAAAATGAGAAGAAAGATTAAGAAGTTGAGGGAGAAGGGGAGGAAGAGGAGGGAGAAGAGGAGGAAGAGGAGGGAGAAGAGGAGGAAGAGGAGGGAGAAGAGGAGGAAGAGGAGGGAGAAGAGGAGGGGCAATGCGGGGGAGGAAGAGGAAGACGAGGAATGGGAAGATGAGGAAGATGAAGAAGATGAGAAAGGAGAAGAGGAAGAAGAAGATCAGAAGATAGAGAAGATCCTCTTATCAACACCAGCAGACTGGACGACAGAGCCGGATGCCCAGGCTTGAGAGGAGGTTCAGGAACATCCAACTTAGACACTAGTCAGAGGTGTTTGTCAACATGACCTTCGTTACCTCAGACTGTTGTTCAGAAACACTCACAAGTCAGAGGTGCTGATCCTCATCCTGACACACCTGTGGTCGCTCACCCATAGGGGGCGCTGGAGCTCTGATCCTCATCCTGACACACCTGTGGTCGCTCACCCATAGGGGGCGCTGGAGCTCTGATCCTCATCATGACACACCTGTGGTCGCTCACCCATAGGGGGCGCTGCAGCTCTGATCCTCATCATGACACGCCTGTGGTCGCTCACCCATAGGGGGCGCTGGAGCTCTGATCCTCATCCTGACACACCTGTGGTCGCTCACCCATAGGGGGCGCTGGAGCTCTGATCCTCATCCTGACACGCCTGTGGTCGCTCACCCATAGGGGGCGCTGGAGCTCTGATCCTCATCCTGACACACCTGTGGTCGCTCACCCATAGGGGGCGCTGGAGCTCTGATCCTCATCCTGACACGCCTGTGGTCGCTCACCCATAGGGGGCGCTGGAGCTCTGATCCTCATCCTGACACGCCTGTGGTCGCTCACCCATAGGGGGCGCTGGAGCTCTGATCCTCATCATGACACACCTGTGGTCGCTCACCCATAGGGGGCGCTGGAGCTCTGATCCTCATCCTGACACGCCTGTGGTCGCTCACCCATAGGGGGCGCTGGAGCTCTGATCCTCATCCTGACACGCCTGTGGTCGCTCACCCATAGGGGGCGCTGGAGCTCTGATCCTCATCATGACACACCTGTGGTCTCTCACCCATAGGGGGCGCTGGAGCTCTGATCCTCATCATGACACGCCTGTGGTCGCTCACCCATAGGGGGCGCTGGAGCTCTGATCCTCATCCTGACACACCTGTGGTCGCTCACCCATAGGGGGCGCTGGAGCTCTGATCCTCATCCTGACACACCTGTGGGCGCTCACCCATAGGGGGCGCTGGAGCTCTGATCCTCATCCTGACACACCTGTGGGCGCTCACCCATAGGGGGCGCTGGAGCTCTGATCCTCATCCTGACACACCTGTGGGCGCTCACCCATAGGGGGCGCTGGAGCTCTGATCCTCATCATGACACGCCTGTGGTCGCTCACCCATAGGGGGCGCTGGAGCTCTGATCCTCATCATGACACACCTGTGGTCGCTCACCCATAGGGGGCGCTGGAGCTCTGATCCTCATCCTGACACACCTGTGGGCGCTCACCCATAGGGGGCGCTGGAGCTCTGATCCTCATCATGACACGCCTGTGGTCGCTCACCCATAGGGGGCGCTGGAGCTCTGATCCTCATCATGACACACCTGTGGTCGCTCACCCATAGGGGGCGCT
This sequence comes from Callionymus lyra, assembly GCF_982586985.1. Lineage (NCBI taxonomy): Eukaryota > Metazoa > Chordata > Actinopteri > Syngnathiformes > Callionymidae > Callionymus > Callionymus lyra. The sequence continues at coordinate 2,362,405 of NC_141832.1, read as the reverse complement.
GGAGCTCTGATCCTCATCCTGACACACCTGTGGGCGCTCACCCATAGGGGGCGCTGGAGCTCTGATCCTCATCATGACACGCCTGTGGTCGCTCACCCATAGGGGGCGCTGGAGCTCTGATCCTCATCCTGACACACCTGTGGGCGCTCACCCATAGGGGGCGCTGGAGCTCTGATCCTCATCATGACACGCCTGTGGTCGCTCACCCATAGGGGGCGCTGGAGCTCTGATCCTCATCATGACACACCTGTGGTCGCTCACCCATAGGGGGCGCTGGAGCTCTGATCCTCATCCTGACACACCTGTGGGCGCTCACCCATAGGGGGCGCTGGAGCTCTGATCCTCATCCTGACACACCTGTGGGCGCTCACCCATAGGGGGCGCTGGAGCTCTGATCCTCATCATGACACGCCTGTGGTCGCTCACCCATAGGGGGCGCTGGAGCTCTGATCCTCATCATGACACACCTGTGGTCGCTCACCCATAGGGGGCGCTGGAGCTCTGATCCTCATCCTGACACACCTGTGGTCGCTCACCCATAGGGGGCGCTGGAGCTCTGATCCTCATCCTGACACACCTGTGGTCGCTCACCCATAGGGGGCGCTGGAGCTCTGATCCTCATCCTGACACACCTGTGGTCGCTCACCCATAGGGGGCGCTGGAGCTCTGATCCTCATCCTGACACACCTGTGGTCGCTCACCCATAGGGGGCGCTGGAGCTCTGATCCTCATCCTGACACGCCTGTGGTCGCTCACCCATAGGGGGCGCTGGAGCTCTGATCCTCATCCTGACACACCTGTGGTCGCTCACCCATAGGGGGCGCTGGAGCTCTGATCCTCATCCTGACACACCTGTGGTCGCTCACCCATAGGGGGCACTGCAGCTCTGATCCGCGTCCAGAAGAAGATCACAGAACAGACGAGGGTTCAAGAGGTTCAGGAGTCGAGAGACAAGGACTTCCTGGAGGAGCTGATCCTACTTGTTGGTCCGGAGCCCGGAGAGATGGAGAGGAACGAGGAGGCGTTGCTCCTGCGACTCCTCCTCTTCCTCCTCTTCCTCCTCTTCCTCCTCTTCCTCCTCTTCCTCCTCTTCCTCCTCTTCCTCCTCTTCCTCCTCTTCCTCCTCTTCCTCCTCTTCCTCCTCTTCCTCCTCTTCCTCCTCTTCCTCCTCTTCCTCCTCTTCCTCCTCTTCCTCCTCTTCCTCCCCCTGTAGTTAATGTTGTGATGACACTAATATAATTATGTTTGTGTTGTGTAGTTAATGTTGTGATGACACTAATATAATTATGTTTGTGTTGTGTAGTTAATGTTGTGATGACACTAATATAATTATGTTTGTGTTGTGTAGTTAATGTTGTGATGACACTAATATAATTATGTTTGTGTTGTGTAGTTAATGTTGTGATGACACTAATATAATTATGTTTGTGTTGTGTAGTTAATGTTGTGATGACACTAATATAATTATGTTTGTGTTGTGTAGTTAATGTTGTGATGACACTGATATAAATATGTTTGTGTTGTGTAGTTAATATTGTGATGACACTGATACACTTCTATTTGGTTTGTTTAGTTAATGTTGTGATGACACTAATATAATTATGTTTGTGTTGTGTAGTTAATGTTGTGATGACACTGATACACTTCTATTTGGTTTGTTTAGTTAATGTTGTGATGACACTAATATAATTATGTTTGTGTTGTGTAGTTAATATTGTGATGACACTGATACACTTGTATTTGGTTTGTGTAGTTAATATTGTGATGACACTAATATACTTGTATTTGTGTAGTTAATATTGTGATGACACTAATATACTTGTATTTGTGTAGTTAATATTGTGATGACACTTTGTGTCGTCTCCTGACGGTACGTTTGTGTTGCCGCCACACGTTGTGTGTGTTCAGTTGTGTGTGTTCAGTTGTGTAGTCTCGGTGTGACTCCGGGGTCTCCTTGTTTACCTGTGTGTCGCCCTCTGGTGTCGTCATCTCTGATGAATGGGTTGTGCGTCGGTGATGTAGTGCCGACCCGAGGATGAAGGTGGCGCCGCAGACGGATGAAGGTGTTTTCAGGAGACGCTTTCTTCTCCTTCACCCCGGAGAGCTGGGCCGGCGTTCATTCTAATCTGATGATAATGATATTTGCTCAGGACGACCTCTGCGCCCCGTCATTACCTCAACACCCCCAGACCCCCAGACCCTCTCACCCCCCCTGGTGGTTCTATTGGAAATCAATGTTTCATAAGAAGATCTTTGTGTTGATTTACCTTCAACCTGATCTAACAGCAGCAGTTCTTACTGTGTCCACCGGGGGCAGTGCTCGGAACATGTTTGATTTTGAAGTAAAAAAAAGGTAAAAAATGGTTGAATTTCAAGAAAAGTTACACAATATTTTTGACTTGAAAGAAAAGGTGTTGAAAAATGTTGACTTTGCAATAAAAAATTGCCGAAAATGATCGATTTTGAAGTAAAAAATGTTTTAAAAATAGTTGAATTTCAAGAAAAGTTTAATTTCAAGAAATGATCGACTTACAAAAATGTCTACTTTCATAAAAGTGTCAGAAAATTATCGATTTTGATGTAAGAAAAAAACGTCAAAAATTGTTCAATTTCAAGAAAAGTTTCAAATATTTTTTGACTTAAAAAGGTGTTAAAAAAATGTTGACTTTCAAAAGAAAATAGTTGAATCGCAAGAGTTTCATAAAATTATTGTCTTCAATCAAAAATGCGTAAAAAAATTTGAAGTGAAAAAATGTCAAAAAATTTTGTTGAAATTAAAAAAATGATGACTTTCCAAAAAAAGGGAAGAAAGTTATCGATTTTAGAAAGAAAAAGTGTTAAAAATGTTGACTTTCAATTCGATTTTGAAGTAAAACAAATGTTAAAAATTGTTGAATTTCAAGAAAAGTTTCATAAAATTATTGACTTAAAACAAAAAGGCAAAAAAAAATGCTGACTTTCCAAAAAAAGGGAAGAAAATGATCGATTTTAGAAAGAAAAAGTGTTAAAAATGTTGACTTTCAAGAGAAAGTTTCACACAATTATTGACTTAAAAAAAGGCATAAATAACGATGACTTTACAAAAAAAGTGTCAGAAAATTGTTAATTTTGAAGTAAAAAAAAGGTAAAAAATGGTTGAATTTCAAGAAAAGTTTCACAAAATTATTGAGTTAAAAAAAGGCATAAATAACTGATGACTTTACAAAAAAAGGGAAGAAAATGATTGATTTTTGAATGAAAAACCGTTAAAAAATGGTGAATTTCCAAAAAAAGTTTCACAAATTACTTACTTACTTACTTACTTACAAAATTGTTGACAAAAATGTTGAATTTTCAAGAAGTTTCACAAAATTGACATTAAGGTAAAAAACTGTTTTAAAATGTTGACTTTTCTAGAAAAGTTTGACAAAAGGTTCAAAACTAAAAGAAAAAAATCACAAAACTTTAAAATCATACAAACGGCTTGAAAATGTTGACTTTACAGAAAAAGTGTCAGAAAATTATTCATTTTGAAGTAAAAAAAAGGTAAAAAATGGTTGAATTTCAAGAAAAGTTTCACAAAATTATTGAGTTGAAACAAAAAGGCATAAAAAAATGCTGACTTTCCAAAAAAAGGGAAGAAAATGATCGATTTTAGAAAGAAAAAGTGTTAAAAATGTTGAATTTCAAATTCGATTTTGAAGTAAAACAAATGTCAAAAAGTGTTGACTTTCAAGAGAAAGTTTCACAAAATTATTGACTTAAAAAAATGCATAAATAACTGATGACTTTACAAAAAAAGTGTCAGAAAATTATTAATTTTCAAGTAAAAAAAAGGTAAAAAATGGTTGAATTTCAAGAAAAGTTTCACAAAATTATTGAGTTGAAACAAAAAGGCATAAAAAAAGATGACTTTACAAAAAAGGGAAGAAAATGATTGTAGAATAAAAAGCAATAAAAATAGTTGAATTTCCAAAAAAAACATGTCCAACAAAAGGATTGACGGTAAAATAACACAAAAGCCTTAAAAAAGTTAAAATTTTCCAGAAATTGTAAGATTTAAAAACTGTTATTTTCAAGAAGTGTCACAAAATAATTGACTTTAAACCAAAAATGTGGTCTTTTCAAGAAAAGTTTGGCAAAAGGTTCCACACTTTAGGAAAAGTCTTCAATATGGTCAAAATCACACAGAAGGATTGAGTAGAAAATAACATAAAAGTCAAATATTTTTACATTTTTCTAGAATGTTGTCACAAAATTATCGACAGAAAATGAAAAAGCGCCAAAAATGATTCACTTTCCAAGTAAACTGTTGACGAAACGTGTCAAAATTATACTTAATATGAAAATATAATGAAAGTAAAAATTATACTTAATATGAAAATATAATGAAAGTCAAAATTATACTTAATATGAAAATATAATGAAAGTAAAAATTATACTTAATATGAAAATATAATGAAAGTCAAAATTATACTTAATATGAAAATATAATGAAAGTAAAAATTATACTTAATATGAAAATATAATGAAAGTCAAAATTATACTTAATATGAAAATATAATGAAAGTCAAAATTATACTTAATATGAAAATATAATGAAAGTCAAAATTATACTTAATATGAAAATATAATGAAAGTAAAAATTATACTTAATATGAAAATATAATGAAAGTCAAAATTATACTTAATATGAAAATATAATGAAAGTCAAAATTATACTTAATATGAAAATATAATGAAAGTCAAAATTATACTTAATATGAAAATATAATGAAAGTAAAAATTATACTTAATATGAAAATATAATGAAAGTCAAAATTATACTTAATATGAAAATATAATGAAAGTCAAAATTATACTTAATATGAAAATATAATGAAAGTCAAAATTAAACTTAATATGAAAATATAATGAAAGTCAAAATTATACTTAATATGAAAATATTATGAAAGTCAAAATTATACTTAATATGAAAATATTATGAAAGTCAAAATTATACTTAATATGAAAATATTATGAAAGTCAAAATTATACTTAATATGAAAATATTATGAAAGTCAAAATTATACTTAATATGAAAATATAATGAAAGTCAAAATTATACTTAATATGAAAATATAATGAAAGTCAAAATTATACTTAATATGAAAATATAATGAAAGTCAAAATTATACTTAATATGAAAATATAATGAAAGTCAAAATTATACTTAATATGAAAATATAATGAAAGTCAAAATTATACTTAATATGAAAATATAATGAAAGTCAAAATTATACTTAATATGAAAATATAATGAAAGTCAAAATTATACTTAATATGAAAATATAATGAAAGTCAACATAATTGACTAAATTAATACTTTTTTCATTTAAAATTCAATAATGTTATAAAACTTAATGATTAAATTATTGCTCTTATTATTTTAAAAATGTCAAAAATAGTTGACTTTGAAAGAAAAGTGTCTAAAAAGAAACGTTTCGTCGTATTTCGATAAATATCACAAAATTGTCCAATTTTATATAAAAAAGTCTAACAAAATTAATTCAAATAAACAAATAAACAAACTTGTCAACTTTTAAACAAATGTCACGAAACATCAACAATAAAAAAGTGTTAAAAATGTATTAAAAATGTAGAATTTTTGCTAAAATTATAATAAAATATAGATATAAACAAATAAATCACAGACTTTGAACAAAAAGTGTCGATTTTCAATAAAATAAAATGTCAGAAAAAGTTGTTTTTTCAAAGAAATATGTCAGAAAATGTAAAGATAAAAAACTCTCCTAAAAACTGATAAAAAACATTGACCATCAATAAACATCTTAACTTAACTTATATCAAATAAATAACGTGGAAGAATCTTCTAGAATCCTGCAGAGATCCTGCCGGTCATGTGACCCCAGAGGGTCCATGTTGACGCGTGACCTTCAGGATCCACTGATCATCAACTTTCCTCTGACCTTGGCTCCGGGAGCCTCAACTTTCCCATCAGCCCCGGCAGCAAAGGTCTTGTTTGAGGAGGACCTGAACGTGTTCGCGCGTCTATTGACCGCTTAAGTGCCGCAAACATGGACGCTAGCGGAAGCTAACGCCGTCTTCAGGAAGCTCCTCGACCTTGAGTGCGAGTGCAGACCCCTGCCAAGAAGCTCGTCTCACTCTTTTTATATATATAAACAGATAGGATGGCTCGAACTTTTCGACTCAAACAGCAGGTGGCAGTAGTGTTCCAGATCTGTTAGACAACAGTATTCTCTCAAAGTATTCTTCAAGAGAGTCATGGATCCAGATGGTTATCACTGTCTAGAAGAAATAGTCTGAACAAGGTTTCTTGTTTTCTAATAAAAAAGAAAAATGCTACGACCTCCTTGGCAGATGTAAAGTAAGTTCCTGACTCTCTTTATTTTCCATTTCTTCCTCCTTCTGTTCTTCTATCTGGATTTATGCTTCCCTCTCTTTATTCTTTCCTAGTTCTATTTCTCTTACCCTTTCTTCCTCACTTCTTATCTTGTTTTATATCTGTTTTCCTCTTAATCTTTTTCTCTTCCTCGCCTCTCTTTTCCCTCCCTCTCTAGCTCTCGTGCTTTTATTCTCTCCCTCTTTCTTCCCCTCATCTTCACTTCTTCTCTGTGTGTCTGTTTCACCTCCACTTCTTCACTCCCTCTCTTTTTCTTTCAATAATATTCCAATGGAAATTCAAGTTTATTTAAATATATATTTAAAAAAGAAAACTTCATCCATTCATCCTTCCTTCCATCCATCCTTCCATCCATCTAATCCTTCCATCCATCCTTCCATCCATCTAATCATTCCATCCATCCATCCAATCCTTCCATCCATCCTTCCATCCATCTAATCCTTCCATCCATCATTCCATCCATCTAATCCTTCCATCCATCATTCCATCCATCTAATCCTTCCATCCATCCTTCCATCCATCTAATCCTTCCATCCATCTAATCCTTCCATCCATCCTTCCATCCATCTAATCATTCCATCCATCCTTCCATCCATATAATCCTTCCATCCATCTAATCCTTCCATCCATCATTCCAGCCATCTAATCCTTCCATCCATCCTTCCACCCATCTAATCCTTCCATCCATCCTTCCATCCATCTAATCCTTCCATCCATCCTTCCATCCATCCATCCTTCCATCCATCCTTCCATCCATCTAATCCTTCCATCCATCCTTCCATCCATCTAATCCTTCCATCCATCCATCCTTCCATCCATCTAATCCTTCCATCCATCCTTCCATCCATCTAATCCTTCCATCCATCCTTCCATCCATCCTTCCATCCATCTAATCCTTCCATCCATCTAATCCTTCCATCCATCCTTCCATCCATCCATCCTTCCATCCATCTAATCCTTCCATCCATCCTTCCATCCATCCATCCTTCCATCCATCCTTCCATCCATCTAATCCTTCCATCCATCCATCCTTCCATCCATCCATCCTTCCATCCATCCTTCCATCCATCTAATCATTCCATCCATCCTTCCATCCATCTAATCCTTCCATCCATCATTCCATCCATCTAATCCTTCCATCCATCCTTCCATCCATCTAATCCTTCCATCCATCTAATCCTTCCATCCATCATTTTGTCAAATTTTCTTCTTCGAGTCGAGTTTCACCATCAAAGGACTTTTTCTGTTTCCATGGAAACGTCTTAGCGTGTGTCACGAGAGGTCAAAGGTGAAGGAGACTCTATGTTCGGCGCAGGAAAGATGGATCTGTTTGCGAGACGATAATTGGCGTCGTCACGACGTTCCTTCGCAGATGTTTCTCATGATTCCTTCACACCGTGACTATAGCGAGCGCCGACCTCTGACCCCGGCGGGTGTTTGGACCGGCGTGCGCATCTTCCTCTCGCCCGGCTAAAGCTTTCCCCCGGGGTCACGACCCGCCCGGCGTTTCATTTCGGCGCCTAATATTGGTCAGCTGACCTGTGAACCGCTGCTGCACAGCTGTCAATCATTCTGATCCTCTGACCCCTGAGCGGAGAGAGCGACCCCTGGAGGTCAACGAGGAGAATCTTTCTCTGATCTTCAGACGTTTCTACTCGTGCAGCAGCACATGAAATAATACAAGATGTTTCATCCTTTCATCCATCTTTTAATCATTTCATCCATCCATCATTTCACTAGTCCTTCATTCTTTTCATTCTTCTACAAATCATTTCACTTTTTCATCCATCCTTTTATCAATCCATTCATCCACTCTTTCATCCTTTATCCATCTGTCTTTCTGTCTGTCCATCCATCCATCATACCATCCTTCCAGCCTTCTATCATTTAATCCATTCACCCATCCACACTTTCATCCATCATCCAACCTTCATTCATCAGTCATCCATCCATCCATCCACCTATATATCAGTCTTTGCATCCATCCATCCATCGTTTTATCCATCCATCCATCCGTCTTTTTATCCTTCCATCTATTCATCCATCCTTCTTTTTATCCATCCATCCGTCCCTCCGTCCATCCTTCCATCTATTCATCCATCCTTCTTTTTATCCATCATCCACCCATCTTTGTATCCTTCCATCCATCCATCTTTTATCCTTCCATCCATTCATCCTTCCTTCCTTCCTTCCTTCCTTCCTTCCTTCCTTCCTTCCTTCCTTCCTTCCTTCCTTCCTTCCTTCCTTCCTTCCATCCATTCACCAATCCATACTTCCATCCATCATCCAACCTTCATCCATCAATCATTCATTCGTCCGTCACCAGTTGGTTCTTTCTCAAATCAGTCCATCAATCCATCTTTTCCTGAAAAGATCCATCCTCTCTTCCATCTTTCCGGTCGTCTGTCCATCATCTGCGCATCCCTCCTCATATCCCTCCATCCATCCATCCATCCATCCATCCATCCATCCATCCATCCATCCATCCATCCATCCATCCATCCATCCATCCATCCATCCATCCATCCATCCATCCATCCATCCATCCATCCATCCATCCATCCATCCATCCATCCATCCATCCATCCATCCATCCATCCATCCATCCATCCATCCATCCATCCATCCATTCAGTCATCCATCCAGTCATCATCATCCATCCATCCATCCATCCATCCATCCATCCATCCATCCATCCATCCATCCATCCATCCATCCATCCATCCATCCATCCATCCATCCATCCATCCATCCATCCATCCATCCATCCATCCATCCATCCATCCATCCATCCATCCATCCATCCATCCATTCAGTCATCCATCCAGTCATCACCATCCATCCATCCATCCATCCATCCATCCATCCATCCATCCATCCATCCATCCATCCATCCATCCATCCATCCATCCATCCATCCATCCATCCATCCATCCATCCATCCATCCATCCATCCATCCATCATCCATCCATCCATCCATCCATCCATCACGAGCAGGTGAAGGAGTGACGACGAAGAAAAGGATCCGTGACTCGAGAACAAACGAAGGAGTGAAACACTGAGTGTCCCTCGTCTCCTTGGACTCCGGCGCTGATGTCTTCATCAGCTGTGACCTTGAGGAGGGCTGGAGGCCCGGCGACCAGGAGGGATGGACTCCTCTTGCATTCACATTCAGCTCAGCAGGCACCCGGGGGCGATAACCCTGAGAATCCGTCGGAGGTGAGTCAAAGTCACCATTAATATCGAGCCGGACTGTAACCTTACGCTTCATCTCTGGGGCGTCCTGAACCCTCGCCCGGAAAAATGGTCCTCGCTGACGCTCGCTGGGGAGACGCTCGCCAACGACCCCCCAAGTCTGTCGCCTGCTTCCTGCCCCGGAAGAAAGAAAAATGGTTTTCCTGCCTTTCTGTGGCTGCGACTCTCTCTCTTCACCGCTCCCTCCTTTCACTCCCTTCGTCTCCCCCACTGTAGTCTCTACCTCACCCTTCGTCTCCCCCACTGTAGTCTCTACCTCACCCTTCGTCTCCCCCACTGTAGTCTCTACCTCACCCTTCGTCTCCCCCACTGTAGTCTCTACCTCACCCTTCGTCTCTACCTCACCCTTCGTCTCCCCCACTGTAGTCTCGTCCTCACCCTTCGTCTCCCCCACTGTAGTCTCTACCTCACCCTTCGTCTCTACCTCACCCTTCGTCTCCCCCACTGTAGTCTCTACCTCACCCTTCGTCTCCCCCACTGTAGTCTCGTCCTCACCCTTCGTCTCCCCCACTGTAGTCTCTACCTCACCCTTCGTCTCCCCCACTGTAGTCTCTACCTCACCCTTCGTCTCTACCTCACCCTTCGTCTCCCCCACTGTAGTCTCTACCTCACCCTTCGTCTCCCCCACTGTAGTCTCTACCTCACCCTTCGTCTCTACCTCACCCTTCGTCTCCCCCACTGTAGTCTCGTCCTCACCCTTCGTCTCCCCCACTGTAGTCTCTACCTCACCCTTCGTCTCCCCCACTGTAGTCTCGTCCTCACCCTTCGTCTCTACCTCACCCTTCGTCTCCCCCACTGTAGTCTCTACCTCACCCTTCGTCTCTACCTCACCCTTCGTCTCCCCCACTATAGTCTCTACCTCACCCTTCATCTCCCCCACTGTAGTCTCTACCTCACCCTTCGTCTCCCCCACTGTAGTCTCTACCTCACCCTTCGTCTCCCCCACTGTAGTCTCTACCTCACCCTTCGTCTCCCCCACTGTAGTCTCTACCTCACCCTTCGTCTCCCCCACTGTAGTCTCTACCTCACCCTTCGTCTCTACCTCACCCTTCGTCTCTACCTCACCCTTCGTCTCCCCCACTGTAGTCTCTACCTCACCCTTCGTCTCCCCCACTGTAGTCTCTACCTAACCCTTCGTCTCCCCCACTGTAGTCTCTACCTCACCCTTCGTCTCTACCTCACCCTTGGTCTTTACCTCACCCTTCGTCTCCCCCACTGTAGTCTCGTCCTCACCCTTCGTCTCTACCTCACCCTTCGTCTCCCCCACTGTAGTCTCGTCCTCACCCTTCGTCTCTAACTCACCCTTCGTCTCCCCCACTGTAGTCTCGTCCTCACCCTTAAACCCTTCATCTCCCCCACTTTACTCTCCCCCTCACCCTTCGTCTCTCTCTCCCCCACTTTGCTCTCTTTCTCACCCTTCATCTCTCTCTCCCCTCTTTAATCTCGTCCTCACCCTTAAACCCTTCATCTCCCCCACTTTACTCTCCCCCTCACCCTTCGTCTCTCTCTCCCCCACTTTGCTCTCTTTCTCACCCTTCTTCTCTCTCTCCCCTCTTTAATCTCGTCCTCACCCTTAAACCCTTCATCTCCCCCACTTTACTCTCCCCCTCACCCTTCGTCTCTCTCTCCCCCACTTTGCTCTCTTTCTCACCCTTCATCTCTCTCTCCCCTCTTTAATCTCGTCCTCACCCTTAAACCCTTCATCTCCCCCACTTTACTCTCCCCCTCACCCTTCATCTCTCTCCCCCACTTTGCTCTCTTTCTCACCCTTCATCTCTCTCTCCCCTCTTTAATCTCTTCCTCACCCTTAAACCCTTTATCTCCCCCACTTTACTCTCCCCCTCACCCTTCGTCTCCCCCACTGTAGTCTCCTCCTCACCCTTCATCTCTCTCTCCCCCACTTTGCTCTCTTTCTCACCCTTCATCTCTCTCTCCCCCTCTTTACTCTCTTCCTCACCCTTAAACCCTTCATCTCCCCCACTTTACTCTCTTCCTCACCCTTCATCTCTCTCTCCCCCACTTTACTCTCTTCCTCACCCTTCATCTCTCTCTCCCCCACTTTACTCTCCTCCTCACCCTTCATCTCTCTCTCCCCCACTTTACTCTCCTCCTCACCCTTCATCTCTCTCTCCCCCACTTTACTCTCCTCCTCACCCTTCATCTCTCTCTCCCCCACTTTACTCTCCTCCTCATCCTTCATCTCTCTCTCCCCCACTTTACTCTCCTCCTCACCCTTCATCTCTCTCCATCACTTTACTTTCTTCCTCACTCTTCCAACCTTCACTTCTCTCTCTCCCTCTCTTCACCTGCTCTTCTCTTCCTTTCTCACACATATTTCTTCTGCCTCTCTTCCTCATCCCTCCTTCTCTCCTCTCACCCTCACTTCCTCTCTTCTTTTGCATCCCTTTTCCTCTTTCTCTCTCTTCCTCCCTCCCTGACTCGCTCTCCCTCTCTCACTTTTCCTGCCTCCCTCTCTCGTCCTCTCCTCATCACTCCTTCTCAACTTTTCTGCTTTTCTCCCTCATCCTCCTCGTCTTCCCTCTTCTTCCCTCCTTCTCTCCGTCAACTCATCTCTCATCTCATCAACTCCGTCCTCCAGATGTTTGTCTCCGGTACGGGTCACGACCCTTGACCTTCCACCTCACGGGCGCCATAAAGCGACTCCTGCGGTCCTCGTGACCACCTCGTTGTCCTCCTGGTGTCGTCAAAGACTCCTCGTCGCTGGCGTAGATCCTGCGAATGCTGGGCAGAGTAAAACCTTCTGGTAACGACGGCCGAGCATCGTTGGCAGGTGGTTGTTATGGAAACAGCAGCTGCAGCTTAACCACGGCGAGCCTCGCTCGTCTCTCTTGCTCTCGCCGTCTTCGATCCGGACCCAGCGTGGCGAGTCATTGCCGCGGCGCCGGACCGACACGACCGCGTGTCCGGGTCGAACCTTCGACCGTCCTCCAGCCACGAGTCCGATGGCGGGAGGTAAACGAGTCGAGTCCTGAGACCAGACAGGAGTTGGTTAAAGCTGGAGAGACGTTTAACTTCGCCGGCAAAACACCGTCAAAGTATCTGATATAACTTTAGAATCTTCATCTTCTTCATCTTCTTAACGCTGGTTTGAACTGAAGCCTCAGCTGTGAAGAAAACTGTTGACGTTGTTTCTATGTGCAGTTGATTTTAGTGTTTGTCTTGTAGGGTATAATCTTCTTAAAGTGATAGTTCAACCAAAATTCACCCTCATGTCGACGAATGTTGTGATTCTTTTCAGAGTAATATGTTCTTTTTTAGAGTTTATAGACAAAAATATTTGTTCATTTTAATGTAGCGACTGGAGCTCAGTTGTCTTCGTCTTCATCTTCGTCCAAAAAGACACTTAAAAACATTAAAATACCTCCAAATACTGCTCGTCTGTAACGTCCATCTTGGATTTGAAGCCTCGACAAGAAAAAAACGGTTGAGAAAACACGAATAAGTCCATATTTTAAGATTGTTTGGAGCAGAAGCTAAAAGGCTAACATGCTACGTAGAAACATTCTGGGAAATGATTGCGCAATCTAGTTTGGAAACTCAGTTTGATGAACTTTTAGCGGCGAAATATTGCCCTAAAAGTATTTTAAAAAAGACTCCGTGTCGTGACTGATGCGTACGTCGAGCAAATCCTTCACTCACGGGTCAACATGGTTCTGTACCTTCAGAGTCGGTTAGAAATTTTCGTCGGCTGAGGATGTTTTGGGTTCGTGTCTGGGTCATGTAGGGATGGGACAAAGGTCAAAGGTCGAGCGTAGCCTGGATCTTCAGAGCGAGTCCTCCCGTCAGAGGTCTGATCTTCCTCCAGGTCTGACAGAGGAACCTTCAATAAACGCTGGTGGTTCAGTGCAGCGACCCGACGCCGCCTCAGAACGGCTCGTCTCCTTGAACAAATGTTTGATCGCGGAAGAGACTTTTCCGTCGACGCCGCGAAGTGAATCTTGTTGAAGGTTAAACAAAACGAAATGACTTCTTTTACTTTCTCTATTTTGACTTTTTTTTTTTTTCAACTTCGGCGGATGAAAGGAAGGGAGAGCCGGGCGAGGACTAATGAGCGCCGCCGCGAGGTCACCCGAGGTCATCGCCCGCAGCCTCGCGGCTTAATGGCGCCCGCCGACTTCCCTCCGTCGAGACCCGGAGAAAGTGGCGGCGAAGTCGCTAACGATCCAAACCCTCGCCAAAATAGCACAGTGACCTCGTTATTGTTTCCATAGTGACGAAGCGAAGGGATGCGACGCCCGGCGTTCGACGACTTAGCGGCAGATTGATGCTCATGGTGGAGACAACAGCACGAGGGAACATCTGCCCGTCGTCCTCCACTCTTCAGATTATTATCAGATAAATTACACGAGCCGGAGCCTCCGTATCGGAAAACGCGCTACGCCGCCGCCCACTCGCCTATTTTGGGTTCTGTGCCAGGAGCGCTCGACTGAAGCGGCTGGTTTTTTTTTGTCAGACGGTTTCTTTTCCTTTTGTCGAAACCGAAGCTCAAGTGTGATGCGGGAAAGAAACATATTGTTCCAAAGAGAGTCTTTGTCTCTGACGTCGACGGCGGTCTGGAGACGCGCTTGAACCTGGATGTGGGGTTTGAAGACCCGTCTTGTCCTGAAGATGGACCTTCAGCTCGAGAGAAGCAACAGTGTTGAAACTGACAGTCTCTTGATGTTTCGAAGTCAGATGCAACAATTTTGTGTTTTTAGCCACAAACTCAAAAACAAGAAAGCAAAAGTTCCTTCACTCTACGATAGTTTATCGTGTTTAAATTCGTGCTTCTATCGTTGCGTCATAAGTCAGAGTTCAGACCCACAAAAAAACACATTTTTCAATTATCCTTTTATATTTGCATTTTACATAAACAAATGTTATTCAATTTTGTTGTAAACGCAAAAATAGAAGTTTTTTTTTTTTTGAATCCTATAGTAAAACATTTCACACCCATTTAAAGGGTTATAGTTACGTTACAAACATGGGGGTCTCGCTGAAACAAGTACATGAGTCATTCCTGAATTATTAGCTAAGAATGTTGCTATGCCCATGGAAGGATATTTTGAGCACGTGTGTGGTTGAAATGTACAAACAAAGTAATTTAAAAGTAATAAAATGTTGTTTCCTGCCGGTACAAAACTGTGATTGGCTAACCCTGGACTCTACCTACTTCAGAGGGTCACAAAGTCTTGTGGGTCCAGATGGACAAGTCCTGAACATTTTAAGTCCGTTTTTGAGTTACGTATGGACATAATAACAATTTAAATAAAGATTTAAATAAATATCTACCTTTGCAAACTTCATTCACAACATTAATCATTGACTATTTCCAAGGATTTCACTTTTAAACTTGTAATTTATTCTCTTTGGATCAACATAAATCACAAAGAGTAGCAGCTAAACACATTAGTTAGCCGCTAGCTAAACAGTAAACTGTGTCTCAAATCACACACTTCTCTAAGTGCACTGCTTTACAGTACACTGTAAGACAGTGCTCATATGTCAACAGGGTAGTTCTGTCTCAAATCAAACTCTTTTAACTTTTAACACTGATGACTGACTGTAAACAGTCGTTGAAACACTATCGTCGACACTTTTCTCTTATCAAAACAAGTTATTAAGTTGTGTTTCATTGTGTTATTGTTGTTTTGTGGTGTTTTCTCAAGACATTCACGCCAGTATCTGCTCCGAAGACGCGTCGTCAGTGACGTAGCTTCAGTTTAGCTTCATCTACGTCACTAAGATGGCGGCCGTTGAGGATTGAAAGTGTCCATCGATCCACACTCAATTTTCTGGTTGTTTGAGTGCACCAATAGAGTGCTTATTGGGCACTACATTTACACACACTGCTCAGTGTGAATGCACTCAAAATATTAAGTGTAAGTGCAGAAGTGATTTATGACGCGCCCATGCTTTAACTGCTAGCTAAACATGTGAGTTAGCTGCTAGCTAAACTCATGAATTCACTGCAAGCTAAACTCATGAATTAACTGCAAGCTAAACACCCTTGAGTTAGCTGCTAGCTAAACCTAATGAATTAACTGCAAGCTAAACTCATGAATTAACTGCAAGCTAAACACATGCGTTAGCTGCTAGCTAAACTCACTCAAATGAACACTAGCAATCCTGAAATAACATTTGGATGTTTCAGTTTCAGTTTATTTATTTAAAAGGACAATATGCAGTTACATTAAAAATGTCATAATTGAGAATTCTCTGTGTTCATGTTTCCGACTCGCTCGTCTTGTCACGGTCGTAGCTTCGTGCTAGCATGCTAACAGTGCCGCGTCACAAGCTAATGAATCCAGTACAACGATGTCATGAACACGGATGAAGCTGGATTTCTGGTTCGGCTCATTTCGAAGTCGAACCTCCATATTGTCGGCAGGTGCTCCTGAATATTCATGGCCCGCAGATCCTGGTGGACTGGGATCGCCGTCAATATGTTGCATTTGAATACGAGCGAGACTCGTGGAGCCGCGAGATCCTCACTGACCACGAGTCTCTCCGAAGGAACATGTTTGTCAAGAGAGAGAACATCTGGATCCGACAGGTGACCAGAGTCACTCCAGGTTCTGGCAACAAGATCTGCGACAAATCATGAAAGTTGTCAGAACCTCTCTCGGGGTCGTGGTCCAGGAGGTTGTTTTACACTCGTCCTTATCGCCGCCGCCGCCTTCCCTCCATCTTGATTGGTCAGCGCCGCGTGGAACATGTTTGCTCCCCCGGAGGCTTTATCAGTGATTCCTTATCATCCTCCTCCCGTCTTATCTGCCGCCCTCCTCCCCTGCAGCCTGTCTGTTCTTCTCTATCTTTCATGAGAGTTTTTCAACTCTCAGATATTTTAATTCTCACTTCATATCGGCGGCGCGTGTCGGATCAAACGGCAGATTTGCATAACATTATGACCACCTGCCCAGGACTCCTCGCCACGGTTGCAGTTCCATCGCTTTCTGTCCGTCTTCTTCCTCCCGTCGGTCCAGAAGCGTGGAGTCCCGAGATGTTCCCAAGTCAGGGTTAACTTGTTATGGTTTATTGTTTTGGATTTTATTGTTATTGCTTCACTTAAAATAAATAAGACTTTGAATTGTTGTTCTCTGACTCATAAAGATCAATAGATTAATTGCTAATTTATTGTTTTTATTTTACAATTTTGTATCCCTTTGTTGACCTTTTACCTTTTTGTTACCTTGTGTTTTATTCTTTCCTTCCCTACACTTCTTTTTCTTTCTATCTCTTGACTTCACAACAGTTGTAGTGTGTCCTGATCCTTCCTGAGAAGGATCAAATGTCTTTTCTTCGAGGAGCAGAGGCTCTACTCCAAGTCTCACCGAAGCCACCAAGACGTTTGTCTTCTGGCTCAGCTCTTTTGTCATCAAACAAACTTTCCACCTCGACAGATTTGAACGTCCAGTGGAGTCGCGAGTGAATCTTTGAACGCCGCGTGAAAGTGTTTGATTGTTTTACGGCACCTTTTGACCGCCGCGTGTTCTGACTCAACCGATCGCTATCGCCGGCTGTAAGCACTCGACCTTCGACCTTCATCTCTTGCGTGAGCCTGATCTCCGCTCGTTCCTCGTCGCCTGCATTAAAATTGTAATTTTCTTAACAGAGCGAAGGAGAGTTTCGCCTCAGGAGCCGTTTGCCCTCGGTCTTCTCATCTCCAGATTTAATTGCGCGAGCGTTTGCTAAACGGACATCAAGTAGCTCTGGACTGTTAATATTGACTGGACGTCGTGGCGGGAAAATGACCGGGAATCCTGCTGAGATTAATCCCGCAACGATGTGAGGGAACGTGTGCGTTTGATGTCGGTCCTTTGTCTTTCTTCAAAGTGACTTTTGTTTCTTGCCCTTCAAAGACTGCGAGAGGAACTTTAGAGGAAACGACTGCAACTTTCATTTAATGGCCACAAGACCCAGTTTAAACTCCGGCTTCCACGACTAGTTGATGGTGAGGACAGGAAAGACAAAAGAGGGTCATGACAAAAAAGGGTGGACACAACAAAAGAGAGCATGTACAAAAGAAAGGGCACAACATAGGACAGACAGAACATCAGAGGGGGGACGGACACGACTACTTGGAAGGACGGACGTGACTACTTGGAAGGACGGACGTGACTTCTTGGAAGGACGGACATGACTACTTGGAAGGACGGATGCGACTTCTTGGAAGTTCGGACTTGACTACTTTAGAAGGACGGACATGACTACTTGAAAGGACGGACTTGACTACTTGGAAGGACGGACTTGACTACTTGAAAGGACGGACTTGACTACTTGGAAGGACGGACACGACTACATGGAAGGACGGACAAAACTACTTAGAAGGACGGATGCGACTTCTTGGAAGTTCGGACTTGACTACTTTAGAAGGACGGACATGACTACTCGAAAGGACGGACTTGACTACTTGGAAGGACGGACACGACTACATGGAAGGACGGACAAAACTACTTAGAAGGACGGACATGACTACTCGAAAGGACGGACTTGACTACTTGGAAGGACGGACTTGACTACATGGAAGGACGGACAAAACTACTTAGAAGGACGGATGCGACTTCTTGGAAGTTCGGACTTGACTACTTTAGAAGGACGGACATGACTACTTGAAAGGACGGACAAAACTACTTAGAAGGACGGATGCGACTTCTTGGAAGTTCGGACTTGACTACTTTAGAAGGACGGACATGACTACTTGAAAGGACGGACACGACAACTTGGAAGGATGGACACGACTACTTGGAAGGACGGACACGACTACATGGAAGGACGGACAAAACTACTTAGAAGGACGGATGCAACTTCTTGGAAGTTCGGACTTGACTACTTTAGAAGGACGCACATGACTACTTGAAAGGACGGACACGACAACTTGGAAGGACGGACTTGACTACTTGGAAGGACAGACAAGACTACTTGGAAGGACGGACATGACAACTTGGAAGGACGGACTTGACTACTTGGAAGGACAGACAAGACTACTTGGAAGGACGGACACAACAACTTGGAAGGACGGACTTGACTACTTGGAAGGACAGACAAGACTACTTGGAAGGACGGACACGACAACTTGGAAGGACGGACATGACTACTTGGAAGGATGGACATGACTACTTGGAAGGACGGACATGACTACTTGGAAGGACGGACATGACTACTTGGAAGGACGGACACGACTACTTGGAAGGACGGACACGACTACTTGGAAGGACGGACATGACTACTTGGAAGGACGGACATGACTACTTGGAAGGACGGACACGACTACTTGGAAGGACGGACATGACTACTTGGAAGGACGGACTTGACTACTTGGAAGGACGGACACGACTACATGGAAGGACGGACACGACAACTTGGAAGGACGGACTTGACTACTTGGAAGGACAGACATGACTACTTGGAAGGACGGACACGACTACATGGAAGGACGGACACGACAACTTGGAAGGACGGACACGACTACTTGGAAGGACGGACTTGACTACTTGGAAGGACGGACATGACTACTTGGAAGGACGGACATGACTACTTGGAAGGACGGACTTGACTACTTGGAAGGACGGACACGACTACATGGAAGGACGGACACGACAACTTGGAAGGACGGACTTGACTACTTGGAAGGACAGACATGACTACTTGGAAGGACGGACACGACTACATGGAAGGACGGACACGACAACTTGGAAGGACGGACACGACTACTTGGAAGGACGGACACGACTACTTGGAAGGACGGACACGACTACTTGGAAGGACAGACAAGACTACTTGGAAGGACGGACACGACTACATGGAAGGACGGACACGACAACTTGGAAGGACGGACACGACTACTTGGAAGGACGGACACGACTACTTGGAAGGACGGACACGACTACTTGGAAGGACGGACACGACTACATGGAAGGACGGACACGACAACTTGGAAGGACAGACATGACTACTTGGAAGGACGGACACGACTACTTGGAAGGACGGACATGACTACTTGGAAGGACAGACAAGACTACTTAGACACTACTGAGAGAAGGATGAGACTAATAAAGACTGTGAGTCTGAGGACTGATAAATAAGGCAACCCAGAAACACCAAAAGACGACAACAAAAACGACCACAGTCACCCATTATGTTGCGAACACACCTGCATTTACACCAAACAAAAGCAACAACACAGGAATATCTAGAACCAAACACCACCATCTCTCTGAACCAGCCGTGGAGCCGGCGACACTCCAAAGCTCTGAAATTGTCGTCTTGGTTTTATCAGTCAGCGACTTCGTGTTATTTGCTGCACTTGTCTAATGGAACTTCACCACAGAGGTTCTGTTTTCCTGAGATAATGCGGCAGAAGACGGCGCCGCAGGTCTGGGATGGTCCACCAGATGTTAGATTGCGACCAAAACCGTAAATAAAAAAGCCGCCGTGGCGCAGCGCCGGCTGATATCGGGATTATCGAGCTATTACGACTGTGACACGAGCGAGCGAGCGGGTCGTCGCCTCATCCATAAACAAAGGACGTGGACTCATTGTAGGAGACATATTTAAAGCATAAAAGGGACTTGTCCGGTCGGGAGCGAGGGCCAATCAATTTCCTCGCGGCGGCGAGTGGCAGCTGCTCTCATGTCGCTCCGTGTTTTCATTCTCAGCACTTTTCATAATGGATGAACATATTTCCGTGGTTTACAGGAAGCCGCTGATAATGACAGTTATCGTTCTTTAGAATTTGCACCACTGATGATAATGGACTTCATTATGTCCCTCTTCCAGTAAGCCGTCACCCTGAACAGATTTAAATTAGCCGGCCCAGAACAGATCCCAGGTCCAGATTATTATTCCCATGTTTTATTCCCCCACAACATTTTTATTTTTTTTAAAAGACTCCAGCCGGCAGCTCTGTTTATTTCACTGTCACAACATTATAAATTACTGGCAGCTTCTCAGCAATGACAAGCGCAAAGGGGGGGAAAGTCACCTCGAGCAAGGCACGCCTGAGAGATCGCGAAGGCCGGCGGCTCGTCGCCTCTGAGCGGGACAAGGTGGGGTCTTGGGCAGGAGACGCCGGGGGGATCGGCGCAGTGGGAACCGCTCTGGGGCTCCTTCAATACAGTTAATTAATGGTATTTCCTACGTAATGAGGGTCGCATGAGAGGTTCTGTCTGAGCTGCGGTCGGAACCAGGGTTCGCGACACGTCAACCTAGTCGGGGTCATTTCGGTAGGACTTTCAAAGAATGGTGTGTTTTTATTCACACTGAACGTCCTTTCGGTGACTGAAGTTACACGACTAAGACTGGATGGAAGCGATGACCAAGAGGACAAATATGGCAACCAGGAGGAAGGACATTAGGTCAGAGACTTCAACCCGGACAGGTCGTACACGCCTCCAAGATTGTGGACCAACATGTGGACAAAGAGAACAGACGCTAAAAACAAAAGGATGACACTAGCATGGGTGGTTTGGACGTGACAACAGGACGAATCAAACAACCCGGAGGACGGGCACGACATCGGAGACAAAAAAAACCCCAAAACATTGATACAGGAACATGACAACCGACAGGTCGAACACGAAATCCAAGAAAACAAACACCAAGGGAGGGAGCAAAGATGTGAAAAGCAAAAGAATATA
Organism: Callionymus lyra; assembly: GCF_982586985.1. NCBI lineage: Eukaryota > Metazoa > Chordata > Actinopteri > Syngnathiformes > Callionymidae > Callionymus > Callionymus lyra. The sequence continues at coordinate 2,341,107 of NC_141832.1, read as the reverse complement.
CGCAAGAAAAGAAGATATGGACACAACGAAAGAGAAGAAAGACGAGGATGGGCAGAAGAAACAAGATGACCAAGACAAAACGAGAGGACAGAAACCACATCTGAGAGACAAACACAAAATGATATAAAGAAGGATCTCGCCTGCAGTTCATACTAAACTCTGCAGCGAGAATTCTGAGCCGCTCTAGTAGAAGAACTCACATTTCTCCTTCAAACTCTTCACTGGCTGCCAGTCTCTTTCAGGATCATTTTAAAATTCTGGTTCTTACCGTCAGATCTATTCATGGTCAGACCTTCATGATCTGATCCAGACTTAGACCCCAGCTCGGGCTCTGAGGTCTGTGGATCAGAATCTACTGATGGTTCCTGAACTTCTGGACCAGAGGAGAGAAATCCTTCCAGACTGTTGCTACTAAGCTTTGGAACCATCTCTGTGTTTGATGATCTACTGACTCCTTCAAGAAACATCTGTGTTTGATGATCTACTGACTCCTTCAAGAAACATCTGTGTTTGATGATCTACTGACTCCTTCAAGAAACATCTGTGTTTGATGATCTACTAACTCCTTCAAGAAACATCTCTGTGTTTGATGATCTACTGACTCCTTCAAGAAACATCTGTGTTTGATTATCTACTAACTCCTTCAAGAAACATCTGTGTTTGATGATCTACTGACTCCTTCAAGAAACATCTGTGTTTGATGATCTACTAACTCCTTCAAGAAACATCTCTGTGTTTGATGATCTACTGACTCCTTCAAGAAACATCTCTGTGTTTGATGATCTACTGACTCCTTCAAGAAACATCTGTGTTTGATGATCTACTGACTCCTTCAAGAAACATGTGTGTTTGATGATCTACTGACTCCTTCAAGAAACATCTGTGTTTGATGATCTACTGACTCCTTCAAGAAACATCTGTGTTTGATGATCTACTGACTCCTTCAAGAAACATCTGTGTTTGATGATCTACTGACTCCTTCAAGAAACATGTGTGTTTGATGATCTACTGACTCCTTCAAGAAAATCTGTGTTTGATGATCTACTGACTCCTTCAAGAAACATCTGTGTTTGATGATCTACTGACTCCTTCAAGAAACATCTGTGTTTGATGATCTACTGACTCCTTCAAGAAACATCTGTGTTTGATGATCTACTGACTCCTTCAAGAAACATCTGTGTTTGATGATCTACTAACTCCTTCAAGAAACATCTCTGTGTTTGATGATCTACTGACTCCTTCAAGAAACATCTGTGTTTGATTATCTACTAACTCCTTCAAGAAACATCTGTGTTTGATGATCTACTGACTCCTTCAAGAAACATCTGTGTTTGATGATCTACTAACTCCTTCAAGAAACATCTCTGTGTTTGATGATCTACTGACTCCTTCAAGAAACATCTCTGTGTTTGATGATCTACTGACTCCTTCAAGAAACATCTGTGTTTGATGATCTACTGACTCCTTCAAGAAACATGTGTGTTTGATGATCTACTGACTCCTTCAAGAAACATCTGTGTTTGATGATCTACTGACTCCTTCAAGAAACATCTGTGTTTGATGATCTACTGACTCCTTCAAGAAACATCTGTGTTTGATGATCTACTGACTCCTTCAAGAAACATGTGTGTTTGATGATCTACTGACTCCTTCAAGAAAATCTGTGTTTGATGATCTACTGACTCCTTCAAGAAACATCTGTGTTTGATGATCTACTGACTCCTTCAAGAAACATCTCTGTGTTTGATGATCTACTGACTCCTTCAAGAAACATCTGTGTTTGATGATCTACTAACTCCTTCAAGAAACATCTGTGTTTGATGATCTACTGACTCCTTCAAGAAACATCTGTGTTTGATGATCTACTGACTCCTTCAAGAAACATCTGTGTTTGATGATCTACTGACTCCTTCAAGAAACATCTGTGTTTGATGATCTACTGACTCCTTCAAGAAACATCTGTGTTTGATGATCTACTGACTCCTTCAAGAAACATCTGTGTTTGATGATCTACTGACTCCTTCAAGAAACATGTGTGTTTGATGATCTACTGACTCCTTCAAGAAACATCTGTGTTTGATGATCTACTGACTCCTTCAAGAAACATCTGTGTTTGATGATCTACTGACTCCTTCAAGAAACATCTGTGTTTGATGATCTACTGACTCCTTCAAGAAACATCTTAAGACATTTTTGTTCCTGAAGGCTTTTCCTTGATTCTCTGAGACTCCTGTGTTTGTCTCAGTGTTATCTTGATCTTTTAAGTATATAGTTTATTGATTGTTTAAGCGCTTTGTGACCCTGGTCTGGAAAAGTGCTCTTTAAATATGACTTAGTTACTTGCAATTATATTCCTTACAATTATGGACAGCATGAACACCTCATTCCAAAGAAGGGATGAAAGGAAGGAAGCAAAAAAAGGACGTAAGGACGGTTATTAAGGGAGTATGGATACGACCAACAGAAGTGAGAGACATTAGAAAAGATGGGAGGGAGACAACAAGGCGGAGAAGGAACTGCAACAATGGACAGTACCGACAAAACAAGAAGATGGACAAGAGAGACGTGGCATCCAAAAAGACAAAGCGGACAAAAGAGAGGATGACTTGGATTAAAACATCTTTTGAGTGTTTCTTAATAAGTTGTTACCTAAACAGGAGCTGGTTTTTTGGACGTTCTAAAGCTTTGTGTGTTGCTTTATCTGGCGCCACCAAGTGGACGATGATGTAAAACAAGAGCGGCGAACAAGATGATTGGCGTGTCAGAAAGAAGATGTATATACTTGGACATCGAGAAGAAAACACTCTTTTCACCGACATGAACCTTTTGTAACGCGGCAGTGAAAGAAAAATATCGATGTAAGCTCCTTCAACGGTATCAGCGAGTTCTCAATCTTTTCATCAGGAGCGGATGTGGCCTTGGAGTCTTTCAGGAGAAAAGGAAAAAAAAAAGCCTTTTGAACAATTCTCGCCGGTCTTAATAAAAGCAGTTTTTCTCCGCTCGTCATTAGAAACCTCAGGTTTGACTCCCCTTGAATGAAGTGATAATGGCGTGTTTTCTTTCTTGAGGACAGACAAGGACGAGGGGATGCATTGTGACCCGACAAAGGCCGACCCAGACAGAGAACAAGTCGAGGAGAAAGAGGAGGAGGAGGAGGAGAAGGAGGAGAAGGAGGAGAAGGAGGTCCACCACATTGAGCCTCCAAGGGCTACTTACAGAGGTGCGTTTAAAAGAAAATGAACGAGACAAACTTCACGACCACCTGCTGAAGTTGTTCTGTTTAAAATGGGTGAACTTAACTTATCGTGAACTTTTAAAACACTGGCCTTTGAGCAGATTGTGTGGCCCTTGTTATACTTCATTAGCTGGAGAAACCAGTTGAATACGACAAAAAGTGACGACACAAAGTGACGACGCAAAGTGAAGATGCAAAGTGAAGACGCAAAGTGAAGTTGAAAAGTGAAGTTGAAAAGTGACGGCGCAAAATGACGACGCAAAGTGAAGTTGTAAAGTGAAGACGCAAAATGACGACGCACAGTGAAATTGCAAAGTGACGGCGCAAAGTGAAGTTGCAAAGTAAAGACGGAAAGTGAAGTTGCAAAGTGACGGCGCAAAGTGACGACGCAAACTGAAGTTGCAAAGTGAAGACGCAAAGTGAAGACGCAAAGTGAAGACGTAAAGTGAAGAAGCAAAGTAAAGACGCAAAGTGAAGAAGCAAAGTGAAGTTGAAAAGTGAAGACGCAAAGTAAAGACGCAAAGTAAAGACGCAAAGTGAAGAAGCAAAGTGAAGTTGAAAAGTGAAGACGCAAAGTAAAGACGCAAAGTAAAGACGCAAAGTAAAGACGCAAAGTAAAGACGCAAAGTAAAGACGCAAAGTAAAGACGCAAAGTGAAGTTGCAAAGTGAAGTTGAAAAGTAAAGGCGCAAAGTGAAGACGCAAAGTAAAGACGCAAAGTGAAGACGCAAAGTGAAGAAGCAAAGTAAAGACGCAAAGTGAAGAAGCAAAGTGAAGTTGAAAAGTGAAGACGCAAAGTAAAGACGCAAAGTGAAGACGCAAAGTGAAGTTGAAAAGTGAAGACGCAAAGTGAAGATGCAAAGTGAAGTTGAAAAGTGAAGACGCAAACTGAATTCGCAAAGTGAAGACGCAAAGTGAAGTTGAAAAGTGAAGACACAAAGTAAAGACGCAAAGTGAAGACGCAAAGTAAAGACACAAAGTGAAGTTGCAAAGTGAAGACGCAAAGTAAAGACGCAAAGTGAAGACGCAAAGTGAAGAAGCAAAGTGACGATGCAAAGTGAAGACGCAAAGTGACGATGCAAAGTGAAGACGCAAAGTGAAGTTGAAAAGTGAAGACGCAAAGTAAAGACGCAAAGTGAAGACGCAAAGTGAAGAAGCAAAGTGACGATGCAAAGTGAAGACGCAAAGTGACGATGCAAAGTGAAGACGCAAAGTGAAGTTGAAAAGTGAAGACGCAAAGTAAAGACGCAAAGTGAAGACGCAAAGTGAAGACGCAAAGTGAAGTTGAAAAGTGAAGACGCAAAGTGAAGTTGCAAAGTGAAGACGCAAAGTGAAGACGCAAAGTGAAGACGCAAAGTGAAGATGCAAAGTGAAGTTGAAAAGTGAAGACGCAAAGTGAAGTTGCAAAGTGAAGAGGCAAAGTGAAGACGCAAAGTGAAGTTGAAAAGTGAAGATGCAAAGTGAAGACGCAAAGTGAAGACGCAAAGTGAAGACGCAAAGTGAAGACGCAAAGTGAAGTTGAAAAGTGAAGTTGCAAAGTGAAGAAGCAAAGTGAAGACGCAAAGTGAAGACGCAAAGTGAAGAAGCAAAGTGAAGACGCAAAGTGACGACGCAAAGTGAAGTTGCAAAGTGAAGAAGCAAAGTGAGGACGCAAAATGAAGACGCAAAATGACGACGCAAAGTGAAGAAGCAAAGTGAAGAAGCAAAGTGAAGACGCAAAATGAAGACGCAAAATGACGATGCAAAGTGAAGAAGCAAAGTGAAGACGCAAAGTGACGACGCAAAGTGAAGACGCAAAGTGAAGATGCAAAGTGAAGAAGCAAAGTGAAGACGCAAAGTGAAGAAGCAAAGTGAAGACGCAAAGTGAAGAAGCAAAGTGACGACGCAAAGTGAAGAAGCAAAGTGAAGACGCAAAGTGAAGAAGCAAAGTGAAGAAGCAAAGTGAAGACGCAAAGTGACGACGCAAAGTGAAGAAGCAAAGTGACGACGCAAAGTGAAGAAGCAAAGTGAAGAAGCAAAGTGACGACGCAAAGTGAAGAAGCAAAGTGAAGAAGCAAAGTGAAGAAGCAAAGTAAAGACGCAAAGTGACGACGCAAAGTGACGACGCAAAGTGAAGAAGCAAAGTGAAGACGCAAAGTGAAGAAGCAAAGTGACGACGCAAAGTGAAGTTGCAAAGTGAAGAAGCAAAGTGAAGACGCAAAATGACGACGCAAAGTGAAGACGCAAAGTGAAGACGCAAAGTGAAGAAGCAAAGTGAAGACGCAAAGTGAAGAAGCAAAGTGAAGAAGCAAAGTGAAGACGCAAAATGACGACGCAAAGTGAAGAAGCAAAGTGAAGACGCAAAGTGAAGACGCAAAGTGAAGAAGCAAAGTGAAGACGCAAAGTGAAGAGGCAAAGTGAAGACGCAAAGTGAAGACGCAAAGTGAAGAAGCAAAGTGAAGACGCAAAGTGAAGAAGCAAAGTGAAGAAGCAAAGTGAAGACGCAAAATGACGACGCAAAGTGAAGACGCAAAGTGAAGAAGCAAAGTGAAGACGCAAAGTGAAGAGGCAAAGTGAAGACGCAAAGTGAAGACGCAAAGTGAAGAAGCAAAGTGAAGACGCAAAGTGAAGAAGCAAAGTGAAGAAGCAAAGTGAAGACGCAAAGTGAAGAAGCAAAGTGACGACGCAAAGTGAAGAAGCAAAGTGAAGACGCAAAGTGAAGAAGCAAAGTGAAGAAGCAAAGTGAAGACGCAAAATGACGACGCAAAGTGAAGAAGCAAAGTGAAGACGCAAAGTGAAGACGCAAAGTGAAGAAGCAAAGTGAAGACGCAAAGTGAAGAGGCAAAGTGAAGACGCAAAGTGAAGACGCAAAGTGAAGAAGCAAAGTGAAGACGCAAAGTGAAGAAGCAAAGTGAAGAAGCAAAGTGAAGACGCAAAATGACGACGCAAAGTGAAGAAGCAAAGTGAAGAAGCAAAGTGAAGACGCAAAGTGAAGAAGCAAAGTGAAGACGCAAAGTGAAGAAGCAAAGTGAAGACGCAAAGTGAAGAAGCAAAGTGAAGACGCAAAGTGAAGACGCAAAGTGAAGAAGCAAAGTGAAGACGCAAAGTGAAGAAGCAAAGTGAAGAAGCAAAGTGAAGACGCAAAGTGAAGAAGCAAAGTGAAGACGCAAAGTGAAGAAGCAAAGTGAAGAAGCAAAGTGAAGACGCAAAATGACGACGCAAAGTGAAGAAGCAAAGTGAAGAAGCAAAGTGACGACGCAAAGTGAAGAAGCAAAGTGACGACGCAAAGTGAAGAAGCAAAGTGACGACGTTTTTCCGGTACGTCTGTGAAGAATTGTTCAATTTCATGATGAATTTAGACATTATTTAGAACTTTTGATGAGCTTAAGTTCACACAGCGAGAGCACTTTTCCGATTAAGGCCGTAATGAATTATCTAATTAATATCACGACGAAACTTTTGCTATGGAAACACAAAAAGATGAAAGTCACAGACGTGTGATCAGATTCTGCTGCGGCAGAGACGCTCAGGATGAATGTGTTTGTGAGAAAAGAGAAGATGATGTGAGTGGGCGGCGTGGAGGCAGACGAGGGAAGCGATTGGACCTCGGCCTCCGGGGAACAGTGTTTTCATGCAGGAAAAGGTCACGGGAGGAACCGGGAGTAACGAGGTGTGAAGGGAAGGCACCGTCCTCGACTGGCTGGCCCCTCCGAGACCGTCCCCCCTACACTCGTGTTAATGCTGCAGTCTCGCGGATTAGTGCAACTTCCACAGGAGCCGAGGAGTTTCATCGCCGGTCAATACGACTGCAAACATGTTAATCTGGAGCTCGGGTGCCGGCGAATCACAGCCCAGGTCTCACAGGCCAGGTCGCTAAGAACCCGCCGGGTTTACCTCGACTTCACTGAGTCACGTTGAAAGTGTTGCTGAGATACTATGAACCCAAGTCACTAAATGTGACAAAAAAGCGAGTCACTCGGAGCCTCGCCAACTTTAGAAGACTCGCTCAGAAGAACCCGATTGCGTCAAAAATAAAAATGGACGAGAAGAATCGCGGAGACTTCGGTCCCGACCTTACGAGCTAAATTAAATCCCGCTAATTAATTCCGGTGGAAAACGAGTGTGAGAAACATTTGAAAACCTCTCTCGGTCTCCTCTCCCCGACAAACCGCCGTGACCTGACCCGGGACGTCTGGAAGTCTCGCGCCGCAGACGAGTTGCAAAGAGGTATCGCGGGCGAGTCGGGCGCAGAGGAAAAACTCTGTTAATTGGTGGAGTCTGGCGGGCCGCTGTCAGCGAGGCCTTTCATGGCCTTTTCATGGCTCCTCTCTGGAGAACTGAAGAGGAACCGTAATGAGGCAGCGTACCTGGCTGCAGAGGGGGAACCGGGAGGGTCACTTGTGGGCAATTAGGGAAAAATAATGAGATCTTTCTCCGTGAGTCGCTGCCAGACTCTCTTCCAGCTGTTTCCTGAGATTTTTAGTAGTGGCTCGTCTTCCTTATTTTGGGTGCTCCCTTGAGAGTCGTCGGACAAAAAAAACAAAACTATTTACATAGCCAGGACTTTACCAATGTGTTTCTAGTGTTCATGAGGTTCTGTCGCGTACTGGCCCGGACCTCTGGACAGGGTCTGATCAGTCCAGGGTCTCGATACGTTCTAAAAAAAGTAAAAATATTGAGATAATTAACCTTCAGACACCTTCAGTCTGACGGTCTGTCCAGGAAGTTTGATATGAATATTCCAGTCGTCGACCTTGACCTTCTGGAGCCTAAAGCCGTCCTGACACCTTCTCAACCTTTTCTCCTGAGAGGGACTTTCGATCTGTGAGGTACCGGAAGTAGACCAGGAAATGGTCTGAAGAACAAGAGGACCTTCTTTAGACTCTGTCTTTCAAGGACACGTCCAAGTCGGACATTAAGGCTCAGACACGATGGTGGATTTTCACCAGGAGGTTCATGAGATTCTGTCGCGTACTGGCCCGGACCTCTGGACAAGGTCTGATCAGTCCAGGGTCTCGATACGTCCTAAAAAAGTAAAAAATATTGAGATTATTAACCTTCAGACACCTTCAGTCTGACGGTCTGTCCAGGAAGTTTGATATTAATCTTCCAGTCGTCGACCTTGACCTTCTGGAGCCCAAAGCCGTCCTGACACCTTCTCAACCTTTTTTCCTGAGAGGGACTTTCGATCCGTGAGGTACCGGAAGTAGACCAGGAAATGGTCTGAAGAACAAGAGGACCTTCTTTAGACTCTGTCTTTCAAGGACACGTCCAAGTCGGACATTAAGGCTCAGACACGATGGTGGATTTTCACCAGGAGGTTCATGAGATTCTGTCGCGTACTGGACCGGGCCTCTGGACAAGGTCTAATCAGTCCAGGGTCTCGATACGTTCTGAAAAAGACCACAAAACAAAGAAAATGTTGAGATTATTAACCTTCAGACACCTTCAGTCTGACGGTCTGTCCAGGAAGTTTGATATGAATCTTCCAGTCGTCGTCCTTGACCTTCTGGAGCCCAAAGCCGTCCTGACACCTTCTCAACCTTTTTTCCTGAGAGGGACTTTCGATCTGTGAGGTACCGGAAGTAGACCAGGAAATGGTCTGAAGAACAAGAGGACCTTCTTTAGACTCTGTCTTTCAAGGACAAGTCCAAGTCGGACATTAAGGCTCAGAACACGACGGTGGGTTTTCACCGGGAGGTTCATGAGGTTCTGTCGCGTACTGGACCGGGCCTCTGGACAAGGTCTGATCAGTCCAGGGTCTCGATACGTTCTGAAAAAGACCACAAAACAAAGAAAATGTTGAGATTATTAACCTTCAGACACCTTCAGTCTGACGGTCTGTCCAGGAACTTTGATATGAATCTTCCAGTCGTCGACCTTGACCTTCTGGAGCCCAAAGCCGTCCTGACACCTTCTAAACCTTTTTTCCTGAGAGGGACTTTCGATCCGTGAGGTACCAGAAGTAGACCAGGAAATGGTCCGAAGAACAAGAGGACCTTCTTTAGACTCTGTCTTTCAAGGACACGTCCAAGTCGGACATTAAGGCTCAGAACACGACGGCGGGTTTTCACCGGGAGGTGACCTCAAGACTCAGTGGTCCCATGAGGACCACGTTAATGGACCTTTAATCGAACTCGTGACCTTCCGTCGCTCCTCAGGTGCGCCGGAGACAAGATGAGTCTCCACAACATTAGCTCGGAGTGAATCGTGTCCACTATAAAACCATGATAGAGGAGAAGAAACTCCTTCGCTCGTCCACTCATCCATACATTCTTTGCTGCTGTCACTTCTTCATCCGATCGTCATCCTTCTCTCATCCATTCATCTTCACCTAATCCATCGGACGTTCTTTCATTTGGTCCTCCCTCCGTTCATCAACCGTTCATTTCTCCTCCCAGAGCTAATCCAGTTTCCATCCATCTCTCCCGTCCTTCCAGCATCCATATTTTAGTTGAGCATCTTCACCTGTTCATTCAACCAATCCTCTCCTTCATTCCTTCCTTTCCCTCGTTCTATTCCCTACATTCTCTCCTGATCCACTTCCTATTTGTCCCCCCTTTATTGGTCCAACTCTTCATCCGTTTTTTTCTCCCTCCATCCGATCCTTCAGACCAGGTATCTCTACCTCAATCAACACAAGGGGCCAAAATCTTTAAAAACTCTTGGTAACCGGACGAACAAATTTCATTTTGACCAAACTTTTTCATCCCTGTATCCTCAGTCATCACTGTATCCTCTCGTCCTCAGCCATTACTGTATCCTCTCGTCCTCAGCCATTACTGTATCCTCTCGTCCTCAGCCATTACTGTATCCTCTCGTCCTCAGTCATCACTGTATCCTCTCGTCCTCTGTCATCACTGTATCCTCAGTCATCACTGTATCCTCTCGTCCTCAGTCATCACTGTATTCTCTCTTCCTCAGTCATCACTGTATCCTCTCGTCCTCTGTCATCACTGTATCCTCAGTCATCACTGTATCCTCTCGTCCTCAGTCATCACTGTATCCTCTCGTCCTCAGTCATCACTGTATTCTCTCGTCCTCAGTCATCACTGTATCCTCTCGTCCTCAGCCATTACTGTATCCTCTCGTCCTCAGTCATCACTGTATCCTCTCGTCCTCAGTCATCACTGTATTCTCTCGTGCTCAGTCATCACTGTATCCTCTCGTCCTCAGCCATTACTGTATCCTCTCGTCCTCAGTCATCACTGTATCCTCTCGTCCTCAGTCATCACTGTATCCTCTCGTCCTCAGTCATCACTGTATCCTCTCGTCCTCGCACATCACTGTATCCTCTCGTCCTCAGCCATCACTTTATCCTCTCGTCCTCAGTCATCACTGTATCCTCTCGTCCTCAGCCATCACTTTATCCTCTCGTCCTCAGTCATCACTGTATCCTCTCGTCCTCGCACATCACTGTATCCTCTCGTCCTCAGCCATCACTTTATCCTCTCGTCCTCAGTCATCACTGTATCCTCTCGTCCTCGAACATCCATGTATCCTCTCGTCCTCAGTCATCACTTTATCCTCTCGTCCTCAGTCATCACTGTATCCGCAGTCATCACTGTATCCTCTCGTCCTCAGTCATCACTTTATCCTCTCGTCCTCAGCCATCACTGTATTCTCTCGTCCTCGGTCATCACTGTATCCTCTCGTCCTCAGCCATCACTGTATTTTATTCATCAGTCCATCCATCTCTACCGTCTCTCTGGACCTCCATGTCTCTTGGATCTTTTATTGAAACATCTCCTTGTGAGTCGCCGAGGCTTCGATGTTTTCGCCTTCCGGGAATTTTTCCAAAAAAGCCCCTCGAATCAAATCCAATGATTCCGGCGCCGAGACGTCAACCTGGAAGTTTTAATTTCAGCGAGTGACGTCAATCCTCGCGAGGAAGAGCAGATGCTGCAAAATACCGAGCTTCAAGTCAGATTTGCACCTTTATGAAACACACCTTCAGGAGGAAACAACAACAGATGGTCCACGGAAATCCCAGGCTTTTCTTTAAACACTTTTCTTTCGCTAAAACACAATTAAATTGTGCCCAAGATACTGTCTGACTCCAGTGCAGGTGAATCTGCTCTGTGTTTGGATGGTCCGCTAAAGTACTACCGTAAAGTTTTCTGCTCTCGGGTAGTATTTGAATGTTCTAGTAGTTGAAATCCATCGACAGGATATACATGTATATAGAAATGAAGTTCTCTGAAGCATAAGCACGAGCGTCTGGTAAATCCAACAAAAGGCAGGAAAAACATTTTTTTCCTCGTCCTTGTTTCGCGCTGGAAAAAAAAACTTTTCTTGAAGCGAAAACCCGACGATGTCGAGCAAACTTCTTTCGCGGTGCTTTTTATTTCTCGGTGCACTGAGGTCAGATGATGTTCAGTCGCGAGAGCCTCTTGTTTGTCACGGCTGGGGTTCATGTTTACGTCTTCAAAAGTTTCACCGACTGACGCCGAGAGAAGATTCTCTCGCTCTTCAAGGTGGAGGATCGTCCTTGTGTACGTTCTAGCGAGAGAGTTTTTTGGGGTAAAAACATTGTCCGTGTGAAGAGTTTCTTCTGAATATTCAGCAGCAGACATCTTGAGAATCCCATCGATCATGGGGTTTGGTTCGTGAGTGAAGGACGATGGTTCTGTTTGGGACTCCCAAAATCTTCCTTTCCCGTCCTCAGTCATCACTGTATCCTCTCGTCCTCAGTCATCACTGTACACTCTCGTCCTCAGTCATCACTGTATCCTCTTGTCCTCAGTCATCACTGTATCCTCTTGTCCTCAGTCATCACTGTATCCTCTTGTCCTCAGTCATCACTGTACACTCTCGTCCTCAGTCATCACTGTATCCTCTTGTCCTCAGTCATCACTGTATCCTCTTGTCCTCAGTCATCACTGTATACTCTCGTCCTCAGTCATGACTGTATCCTCTCGTCCTGAGTCATCACTGTATCCTCTCGTCCTTAGTCATCACTTTATCTTCTCGTCCTCAGTCATCACTGTATCCTCTCGTCCTCAGTCATCACTGTATCCTCTTGTCCTTAGTCATCACTGTATCCTCTCGTCCTTAGTCATCACTTTATCTTCTCGTCCTCAGTCATTGCTGTATCCTCTTGTCCTCAGTCATGACTGTATCCTCTCGTCCTCAGTCATCACTGTATCCTCTCGTCCTTAGTCATCACTTTATCTTCTCGTCCTCAGTCATCACTGTATCCTCTCGTCCTCAGTCATCACTGTATTCTCTCGTCCTCTGTCATCGCTGTATCCTCTCGTCCTCAGTCATCACTGTATCCTCTCGTGCTCAGTCATCACTGTATCCTCTCGTCCTCAGTCATCACTGTATCCTCTCGTCCTTAGTCATCACTTTATCTTCTCGTCCTCAGTCATCACTGTATCCTCTCGTCCTCAGTCATCACTGTATCCTCTCGTCCTCAGTCATCACTGTATCCTCTCGTCCTCAGTCATTGCTGTATCCTCTCGTCCTCAGTCATCACTTTATCCTTTAACAATTGACCATTTTTCAGACCTGGACAATAAGGAGAGGTAAAGTCCGTAGACCGTGTCAGTGAGTCCACCTGTCGGGGCTTCGATCAACATAATCCAGAGACAAAATCAATACGGCTCAGAAACGACCTTGAAAGGCTGAATGTACCGTTTTTTAATACGCCATGTTTGGCGATAATGGCCGACGCCGTCGACAAATCAATGTTTTTTATTTACATAACCTTTACACTACCTTCCGCTTCAGCGGCGATGCTAGCTTGACAAGATTCATCACCTAATTGGGCAACATCTTGACCCCGAAGGAGCAGAGGGGTCCGGAGGTGATACGTGGGTCGGATCTGGTCCGACGCTGACAATCCCGGGTTCATTCACCAGGGAAATGGCGTCAGGTATCGATCCCTCCCTCGCCCCGTCTAATGGACACGCCGGGTTGGAATTGCCGTTGGCAAATGGGAAATGGCTACCGGAGTAACAAGGAGTCATTAAGGCATAAAGTCCGAGTTAGTCTCCCGGGGACCTTCCACCCCGCAGTCCTCTCAACGCCGGCGCTCCGGTTCTGCGGCTCAGGTGAGCATTTGTCTCCATTACAGTCGTCACGCCGGCAGATAAACATGGGAGACAGACAATCATTTTACATTACATCCACTTAACATTTTCGATCAGCGCCACAGACTCCCCTGAGCTGCGCGACAATCCTTTCTTTTACCTCTCGCTCTCTCTCCGAGCGCTTTCCAGTACTTCGCGGACCCTTTTCTCCGATAACCTCAATCTGTCATCAGTGCCGCTGCTTCTGAACTACAAATCTAAACCGTCGTAGTTGGAATTCACAAGTTCAGTCTGTGGCAGGGAGTTCGACTGACAACTCCGTGGACCTCCTGATGGTGCTCTGTAATGATAGAGCCGTCAACGTCTGACCTCAGAAGACTCCACAGGCCTGTACACAAGAGAACGGCTACCAGGAAGACCAGCAACATGGAAACGAAGATCTGTATTGAGTTGAACAAGCCCATGTTGGTCTTCCCCTTTGTCTTCTGTCGGCCACCGGTTGGGGATCTCTGATGTTGTTCATTGTTATTTATAAAGAGTCATCACTGTATCCTCACATCCTCAGTCATCACTGTATCCTCTCGTCCTCAGTCATCACCGTACACTGTCTTCCTAAGTCATCACTGTATCCTCTCGTCCTCAGTCATCACTGTATCCTCTCATCCTCAGTCATCACTGTATCCTCTCATCCTCAGTCATCACCGTACACTGTCTTCCTAAGTCATCACTGTATCCTCTCGTCCTCAGTCATCACTGTATCCTCTCATCCTCAGTCATCACTGTATCCTCTTGTCCTCAGTCATCACTGTACACTGTCTTCCTCAGTCATCACTGTATCCTCTTGTCCTCAGTCATCACTGTATCCTCTCGATCTCAGTCATCACTGTATCCTCACATCCTCAGTCATCACTGTATCCTCTTGTCCTCATCCATCACTGTATCCTCTCGTCCTCAGTCATCACTGTATCCTCAGTCATCACTGTATCCTCTCATCCTCAGTCATCACTGTATCCTCTCGTCCTCAGTCATCACCGTACACTGTCTTCCTCAGTCATCACTGTATCCTCTCGTCCTCAGTCATCACCGTACACTGTCTTCCTCAGTCATCACTGTATCCTCTCGTCCTCAGTCATCACCGTACACTGTCTTCCTCAGTCATCACTTTATCCTAACAATTTACCATTTATTTTAGTGAAGGCTGACTTCAGCACCTGAAGAAGAGCCAATCGCTGTGTAAAAATAAAGTCATACTCGCTCCAGGACAAGGGAAGCGAAGACGACTGTGGCATGTCAAGGGTCGCAGACCTTGACACGGGACAAGCATGTGTTAGCAGCTGAGTGAGCTGGACCGGATCTTCTGTTTTACTCCAGGAAGGTCGAGGTCTTCGAGCTCAAAACCTGTGATAAACGACTAGAACAGCCCCCCCCCCCCCCCTAAAACTCTCTCACCGTCTCGCACACCAGCCACGATTCATCGGCGCCGCCTCCCTTCGCTCGGGCCGAGCCGAGCCTCCCAGGTTATTTCCAGTCGGGGAATTAGAATTCAGCAATGATGTGAAACAGTGTTCACAGCAGCTAAAACAGAATCCTGTCACCTCCGGTCCCCGGAGGGCAGGTGGAGAATGAGTCATCACCCGTCCAGAACCAGGGGCCCGGCGCCCCCCCCGCCCCCCCCGGGCCTGGTACTCTGAATGCCGGCAGCATCGTCTGCCTTACAAGCGAAGCTGCCCGGCTATTATCTTTGAACAATGATACACGCGTTGCTAGCTTTCGATTTCTCAAAGGTCAACATCGTTCTGCCCCTCGAGTAAAGTGTTGTTTTCATAATGGCTCGACGCTCCGTTATGCACGGCCGCGCGTTTGGGTTTTGGTGCATTAGGTGCTCAGAACAACAACAACAACAACAACAACAACAACAACAACAACAAAAAAAGCGATTGCCTTCCCGGCGTTAATGGCACTCTGAGAGCCGAGCCTTTATTAGTTTGGTCTCGTGATATTTTACCGCTAACTGGGTCGTTCATTCGCCCATTACTGGAGCCATTAATACTTAAAGTAGCGCGAGTGCGGCGCTGCTAAAAGATGCTTTTCATGTACGAGGAGCTCTTTAGCTGCTGAGATGTCAAGGCTGCGGAGCCGCTGACTTTGTGTTGCCATGGCGACCGGCTCGTATTCTAATTGTTGAATATCAAAGTCGGGGACGAGGTTCTGACCATGATGAAGATGATTAAAATAAAAAAATACCAACATGAATGACTCTCTCGCCTTTCAATTCACTCGCCGCCGCTTTTCGTGCCGGAGGATTTTGAAGTTTTGGACGACAAGAGGAGTTTTAGGTGGAAATATTTGTGTTTGGAGAGAAGAGTCGGAGACGAGACATTATGATTGTTCGTCAACATCGCCACGGGAACGCACGCCTTCATAGTCACCTCTGCCAAGGAGGTCGCGTGGTCGTTAGCTCTGTGTGACCTTTAACATGAGGATGATGTCATCGTGTCGCGGCTCATCTTATTTCATCAGAATATTCAATGATAACTTAGATTTTTGTGTTTTTAGTTTTATTTAAAGTATTTTTAAATCATTGATTTCAATCATTTCTATGTTGAACGTTTCAATCGTTTTTTTATTGAATAAAATGTTTCCCAAATAATATTAATTTATTACTTGTAGAGTTTTATATTCTAATTACTAATTATTAAAATTAAACATCACTGTATCCTCTTGTCCTCAGTCATCACTGAATCCTCTCGTCCTCAGTCATCGCTGTATCCTCTCGTCCTCAGTCATCACTGTATCCTCTCGTCCTCAGTCATCACTGTATCCTCTTTTCCTCAGTCATCACTGTATCCTCTTGTCCTCAGTCATCACTGAATCCTCTCGTCCTCAGTCATCTCTGAATCCTCTTTTCCTCAGTCATCACTGTATCTTCTCGTCCTCAGTCATCACTGAATCCTCTTTTCCTCAGTCATCACTGTATCTTCTCGTCCTCAGTCATCACTGAATCCTCTTTTCCTCAGTCATCACTGTATCCTCTCGTCCTCAGTCATCATTGTATCCTCTCGTCCTCAGTCGGCGATGTATCCTCTCGTCCTCAGTCATCACTGAATCCTCTCGTCCTCAGTCATCACTGAATCCTCTTTTCCTCAGTCATCACTGTATCCTCTCGTCCTCAGTCGGCGATGTATCCTCTTGTCCTCAGTCATCATTGTATCCTCTCGTCCTCAGTCATCACTTTATCCTCTTGTCCTCAGTCATCACTGTATCCTCTCGTCCTCAGTCCTCACTGAATCCTCTCGTCCTCAGTCATCACTGTATCCTCTCGTCCTCGGTCATCACTGTATCCTCTCGTCCTCAGTCATCACTGTATCCTCTCGTCCTCAGTCATCACTGAATCCTCTCGTCCTCAGTCATCACTGTATCCTCTCGTCCTCACTCATCACTGTATCCTCTCGTCCTCAGTCATCACTGTATCCTCTCGTCCTTAGTCATCACTGTATCCTCTCGTCCTCAGTCATCACTGAATCCTCTCGTCCTCAGTCATCACTGTATCCTCTCGTCCTCAGTCCTCACTGAATCCTCTCGTCCTCAGTCATCACTGTATCCTCTTGTCCTCAGTCATCACTGAATCCTCTCGTCCTCAGTCCTCACTGTATCCTCTCGTCCTCAGTCATCACTGTATCCTCTCGTCCTCAGTCATCACTGAATCCTCTCATCCTCAGTCATCACTGTATCCTCTCGTCCTCAGTCATCACTGAATCCTCTCGTCCTCACTCATCACTGTATCCTCTCGTCCTCAGTCATCCCTGTATCCTCTCGTCCTCAGTCATCACTGAAATCCTCTCATCCTCAGTCATCACTGTATCCTCTCGTCCTCACTCATCACTGTATCCTCTCGTCCTCAGTCATCCCTGTATCCTCTCGTCCTCAGTCATCACTTTATCCTCTTGTCCTCAGTCATCACTGTATCCTCTCGTCCTCAGTCCTCACTGAATCCTCTCGTCCTCAGTCATCACTGTATCCTCTCGTCCTCAGTCATCACTGTATCCTCTCGTCCTCAGTCATCACTGAATCCTCTCGTCCTCAGTCATCACTGAATCCTCTCGTCCTCACTCATCACTGTATCCTCTCGTCCTCAGTCATCACTGTATCCTCTCGTCCTTAGTCATCACTGTATCCTCTCGTCCTCAGTCATCACTGAATCCTCTCGTCCTCAGTCATCACTGTATCCTCTTGTCCTCAGTCATCACTGTATCCTCTCGTCCTCAGTCATCACTGTATCCTCTCATCCTCAGTCATCACTGAATCCTCTCGTCCTCACTCATCACTGTATCCTCTCGTCCTCAGTCATCACTGTATCCTCTCGTCCTTAGTCATCACTGTATCCTCTCGTCCTCAGTCATCACTGTATCCTCTTGTCCTCAGTCATCACTGTATCCTCTCGTCCTCAGTCATCACTGTATCCTCTCATCCTCAGTCATCACTGTATCCTCTCGTCCTCAGTCCTCACTGAATCCACTCGTCCTCAGTCATCACTGTATCCTCTCGTCCTCAGTCATCACTGAATCCTCTCGTCCTCAGTCATCACTGTATCCTCTCGTCCTCAGTCATCACTGAATCCTCTCGTCCTCACTCATCACTGTATCCTCTCGTCCTCAGTCATCCCTGTATCCTCTCGTCCTCAGTCATCACTGAAATCCTCTCATCCTCAGTCAGTGCTGTATCCTCTCGTCCTCAGTCATCGCTGTATCCTCTCGTCCTCAGTCATCACTGTATCCTCTCGTCCTCAGTCATCACTGTATCCTCTTGTCCTCAGTCATCACTGTATCCTCTCGTCCTCAGTCATCACTGGCAGAAAGGGGGTCTAGCAGAGGACATGAGGACGACTCGCTGCACCTGAATATCACTAACAGAGTTAGTCGACCGAGAGAGGGTGAGAGTGAGAGAGAGAGAGGGTGAGAGAGAGTGAGAGAGGGTGAGAGAGAGGGTGAGAGAGGGTGAGAGTGAGAGAGAGAGTGAGGGAGGCTGTTTGAGAGTGAGAGAGGGTGAGATGTGGTGGGGGAGGGTGAGAGAGGGTGAGAGAGGGTGAGAGAGGGTGAGAGAGAGTGAGAGAGGGTGAGAGTGAGAGAGAGAGTGAGGGAGGCTGTTTGAGAGTGAGAGAGGGTGAGATGTGGTGGGGGAGGGTGAGAGAGGGTGAGATGTGGTGAGGGAGGGTGAGAGAGGGTGAGAGAGGGTGAGGGAGGGTGAGAGAGGGTGAGAGAGGGTGAGAGAGGGTGAGGGAGGGCGAGGGAGGGTGAGGGAGGCTGTTTGAGAGTGAGAGAGGGTGAGATGTGGTGAGGGAGGGTGAGAGAGGGTGAGATGTGGTGAGGGAGGGGGAGAGAGGGTGAGATGTGGTGAGGGAGGGTGAGAAAGGGTGAGGGAGGGTGAGAGAGGGTGAAAGAGGTTGAGAGAGGGTGAGGGAGGGTGAGAAGGGGTGAGAGAGGGTGAGAGAGGGTGAGAGAGGGTGAGATAGGGTGAGAGAGGGTGAGAGAGGGTAAGAGGGAGTGAGAGAGAGTGAGAGAGGGTGAGAGAGGGTGAGGGAGGGTGAGAGAGGGTGAGGGAGGGTGAGAGAGGGTGAGGGAG
>NC_141832.1:2259617-2317117 GCF_982586985.1 Callionymus lyra | reverse complement strand
GTGTGTGTGTGGACGCTGGAGCAGATGCCGAGTGTTTTCAGTCCGTCGCCCAGAGCGGCAGCAGAAATCTACCGTCAAGTCCTCATCAAAGGGTTTTTCACAGTCCGACGTGGACCCGACTCTCGCTGGGCGGAACATGGAGTTTCTGGGTCACTCCGTCGCTCTCGCCCCAGAGTCGGGCGTCACAAAGTGAGGAGGGGGGGGGGTCATGTGTCGACTTCTGAGGTGGCGTCCAGAGCGCCACCTGCAGCACAGATGAAGAAGACACTTATTTATCCAGGAAACGGTACCTTAAAACTATAGTTCTTTTACTACTCACCCTAATGTTGGATCGTCTTCGGAGTAATCTGTTCTTTTTAGAGAAAAATGTTTGTTCATTTTAATGTAGTGACATCCAAATACTGCTCGTCTGTAACGTCCATCTTGGATTGAAGTCTCCACATTGAGGTGTCCACTCTCGTAACCTCTCGTTCGCCCAGATTTCAGAGCAACTTTACAAAGCGATAAGTTGGAAACATGACGAGGGACTTCCTGCATCGTCACCATGTGCTACATGTCAGGAGAGCTTCACACGCGTTGATCTTCGAGCTGTTGACGGTGACCAGTGACAAACCTTCCCCCTGGACCATCCGTCTGGATCCACCTGGATGTGTTCTCGTCGTCGCCTCTCGGCTTGATTTGTCGTCGAGACTCTTCGCTCCAAGACGTCTCTCCAGAAGCTTCGGTTGTCGCCGCTCGGCGTCATTATTTCCCTCGCAGACGCTCGTCTGCTCGGCCATCGCCGCGGCGCCTGTCAGGACTAACTCCACTTAATTGACTGCGAGCGAACGAGCCGCTGGACGGATGCTGTCAGGAAGTGATGCGCCTCCATCTGTGCGGAGGAACCGAGCGACAGAAGGAATCTGTTGCGCCCGAATCCACTCGAGCTTCCGGAACGAAGACGAGGCGAGGAAGCAGAGGTGCTGGTTTACTGACCAGCTGTCGACGCACCCGGGCGAGCATCGGAGAAGTTTCACTGAGAGGACAAAGTTACACTGAGAGGACAAAGTTACACTGAGAGGACGAAGTTACACTGAGAGGACAATGTTACACTGAGAGGACGAAGTTACACTGAGAGGACAATGTTACACTGAGAGGACGAAGTTACACTGAGAGGACAATGTTACACTCAGAGGACTCTGTTACACTGAGAGGACAAAGTTACACTGAGAGGACAAAGTTACACTGAGAGGACAATGTTACACTGAGAGGACGAAGTTACACTGAGAGGACAATGTTACACTCAGAGGACTCTGTTACACTGAGAGGACAATGTTACACTCAGAGGACTCTGTTACACTGAGAGGACAATGTTACACTGAGAGGACGATGTTAAACTGAGAGGACAAAGTTACACTGAGAGGACAAAGTTACACTGAGAGGACAAAGTTACACTGAGAGGACAATGTTACACTCAGAGGACTCTGTTACACTGAGAGGACTATGTTACACTCAGAGGACAAAGTTACACTGAGAGGACAATGTTACACTGAGAGGACAAAGTTACACTGAGAGGACAAAGTTACACTGAGAGGACAAAGTTACACTCAGAGGACTATGTTACACTCAGAGGACAAAGTTTCACTGAGAGGACAAAGTTACACTGAGAGGACAAAGTTTCACTGAGAGGACAACGTTATAATGAGAGGACAAAGTTACACTGAGAGGACAAAGTTACACTTAGAGGACAAAGTTACACTGAGAGGACAACGTTATAATGAGAGGACAAAGTTACACTGAGAGGACAAAGTTACACGGAGAGGACAATGTTACACTGAGAGGACTATGTTACACTGAGAGGACAAAGTTACACTCAGAGGACTATGTTACACTGAGAGGACAAAGTTACACTGAGAGGACAAAGTTACACTCAGAGGACTATGTTACACTCAGAGGACAAAGTTACACCGAGAGGACAAAGTTACACTGAGAGGACAAAGTTACACTGAGAGGACAAAGTTACACTCAGAGGACAAAGTTACACTGAGAGGACAAAGTTACACGGAGAGGACAATGTTACACTGAGAGGACTATGTTACACTGAGAGGACAAAGTTACACTCAGAGGACTATGTTACACTGAGAGGACAAAGTTACACTGAGAGGACAAAGTTACACTCAGAGGACTATGTTACACTCAGAGGACAATGTTACACTGAGAGGACAAAGTTACACTGAGAAGACAAAGTTACACTGAGAGGACAATGTTACACTGAGAGGACAAAGTTACACTGAGAAGACAAAGTTACACTGAGAGGACAATGTTACACTGAGAGGACAACGTTATAATGAGAGGACAATGTTACACTGAGAGGACAAAGTTACACTGAGAGGACAAAGTTACACTGAGAGGACAAAGTTTCACTGAGAGGACAATGTTACACTGAGAGGACAAAGTTTCACTGAGAGGACAAAGTTTCACTGAGAGGACAACGTTTCACTGAGAGGACAAAGTTACACTGAGAGGACAAAGTTACACTGAGAGGACAAAGTTACACTGAGAGGACAAAGTTTCACTGAGAGGACAAAGTTACACTGAGAGGACAATGTTACACTGGGAGGACAATGTTACACTGAGAGGACAAAGTTACCCTGAGAGGACAAAGTTACACTGAGAGGACAAAGTTACACTGAGAGGACAAAGTTACACTCAGAGGACAAAGTTACACTGAGAGGACAATGTTACACTGAGAGGACTATGTTACACTGAGAGGACAAAGTTACCCTGAGAGGACAAAGTTACACTGAGAGGACAAAGTTACACTGAGAGGACAAAGTTACACTCAGAGGACAAAGTTACACTGAGAGGACAATGTTACACTGAGAGGACTATGTTACACTGAGAGGACAAAGTTACACTGAGAGGACAAAGTTACACTGAGAGGACTAAGTTTCACTGAGAGGACAATGTTACACTGAGAGGACAAAGTTTCACTGAGAGGACAAAGTTTCACTGAGAGGACAACGTTTCACTGAGAGGACAAAGTTACACTGAGAAGACAAAGTTACACTGAGAGGACAATGTTACACTGAGAGGACAAAGTTACACTGAGAAGACAAAGTTACACTGAGAGGACAATGTTACACTGAGAGGACAACGTTATAATGAGAAGACAAAGTTACACTGAGAGGACAATGTTACACTGAGAGGACAACGTTATAATGAGAGGACAATGTTACACTGAGAGGACAAAGTTACACTGAGAGGACAAAGTTACACTGAGAGGACAAAGTTTCACTGAGAGGACAATGTTACACTGAGAGGACAAAGTTTCACTGAGAGGACAAAGTTTCACTGAGAGGACAACGTTTCACTGAGAGGACAAAGTTACACTGAGAGGACAAAGTTACACTGAGAGGACAAAGTTACACTGAGAGGACAAAGTTTCACTGAGAGGACAAAGTTACACTGAGAGGACAATGTTACACTGGGAGGACAATGTTACACTGAGAGGACAAAGTTACCCTGAGAGGACAAAGTTACACTGAGAGGACAAAGTTACACTGAGAGGACAAAGTTACACTCAGAGGACAAAGTTACACTGAGAGGACAATGTTACACTGAGAGGACTATGTTACACTGAGAGGACAAAGTTACCCTGAGAGGACAAAGTTACACTGAGAGGACAAAGTTACACTGAGAGGACAAAGTTACACTCAGAGGACAAAGTTACACTGAGAGGACAATGTTACACTGAGAGGACTATGTTACACTGAGAGGACAAAGTTACACTGAGAGGACAAAGTTACACTGAGAGGACTAAGTTTCACTGAGAGGACAATGTTACACTGAGAGGACAAAGTTTCACTGAGAGGACAAAGTTTCACTGAGAGGACAACGTTTCACTGAGAGGACAAAGTTACACTGAGAGGACAAAGTTACACTGAGAGGACAAAGTTACACTGAGAGGACTAAGTTTCACTGAGAGGACAATGTTACACTGAGAGGACAAAGTTTCACTGAGAGGACAAAGTTTCACTGAGAGGACAACGTTTCACTGAGAGGACAAAGTTACACTGAGAGGACAAAGTTACACTGAGAGGACAAAGTTACCCTGAGAAGACAATGTTACACTGGGAGGACAATGTTACACTGAGAGGACAAAGTTACCCTGAGAGGACAAAGTTACACTGAGAGGACAAAGTTACACTGAGAGGACAAAGTTACACTGAGAGGACAAAGTTACCCTGAGAGGACAAAGTTACACTGAGAGGACAAAGTTACACTGAGAGGACAAAGTTACACTCAGAGGACAAAGTTACACTGAGAGGATAATGTTACACTTAGAGGACAAAGTTACACACACACACATGTATGCACACATCAACACACACATTTATGCACACACCAACACACACATTTATGCACACACCAACACACACATTTATGCACACACCAACACACACATTAATGCACACACCAACACACACATTTATGCACACACCAACACACACATTTATGCACACACCAACACACATATGTATGTACACATCAACACACACATTTATGCACACACCAACACACACATTTATGAACACACCAACACACACATTTATGCACACACCAACACACACATTTATGCACACACCAACACACACATTTATGCACACTAACACACCCACAAAGACTCAGACAGACACACACAGATACAACACAGACACACATAGTTACAACAGACACACACACTTTTGACAACTGCAAACTTTGAAACTCAGGATTATATATATTTTACTCGACTTATCTTCTAACATTTGCTTCTATAAAGTCAAACAAGTCAAATCTTCTCACCCTCTTCTGTCCGATGCGTTCATGGCTACAGTTTAAGTTCATCTCCTGGTCTGGACGACATATTTGTACTGACTCGACTCCATAGATCTGCGATCAGGCCCGTGATCATGGGTTAGAACCTACAGTTGAGACTCGAGTCAAAGTCGAGCGTCGGCCTCAAGGTCGGGAGCTCCGGTCGGTCCGGACGCCATTATCGACGATAAAGTATCGGATCATCAGTTCCTGTCGGAGCTCATCACGTCGTCCTCGCTTTGAAGACGCCGTCGCGCCGACGTTTCATCGTCTGCTTGTTCATTCCTGCTGTCGACGCCGCGATCTGGACGTGAAGGACGTGAAGGACGGAGTCAAAGTCGAGAGACGCGTCGACTTCCTGTCAGACTTTGATGAGGATTCTTTACTTCCCCGGTTGCCGTGACGACCAGGCTTACAGTCCAGACTCGAACCATAGATGGACGAGAACGAAAGAAAGAAAGTTTTAAGAAAACAGACACAAGTAAATAATGTCTAAGTCAAGTTTTCACGTTCAGCTATTATACAGTAGTTTGTTCAACTAGTGAACGTGTTGATAAGTTACTTAACTAGTTGAACAAAGAATCTTAAGAAACTTCTTAATAATGTGTTTGAAGTGTAACGACTGTTTATTCTCTCACTCCTTCTCTGTTTTCCTTCTGGAACGAGTTATTAGTGACTCGTTATCAGACTCGCTTTCATATGCAAATGAAGAGAAGATTTCATCTCATCGACGAGCTCGTCGACTACTTCCTGTGAGGGCAGGAAGCAGATCAGACACTCGTCTACACACAGTACACACACGTACACACATGTATTCTTAGGCACAGATTCATACACACACATGTACACACACACACATATACATGTATACACAGTACACACACGTACACACATGTATTCTTAGGCACAGAGTCATACACACACATGTACACACACACACATAAACATGTACACACAGTACACACACGTATTCTTAGGCACAGAGTCATACACACACATGTACACACACACACATATACATGTATACACAGTACACACACGTACACACATGTATTCTTAGGCACAGAGTCATACACACACATGTACACACACACACATAAACATGTACACACAGTACACACACGTATTCTTAGGCACAGAGTCATACACACACATGTACACACACACACATATACATGTATACACAGTACACACACGTACACACATGTATTCTTAGGCACAGAGTCATACACACACATGTACACACATACACATATACATGTATACACAGTACACACACGTACACACATGTATTCTTAGGCACAGAGTCATACACACACATGTACACACACACACATAAACATGTACACACAGTACACACACGTATTCTTAGGCACAGAGTCATACACACACATGTACACACATACACATATACATGTACACACAGTACACACACGTACACACATGTATTCTTAGGCACAGAGTCATACACATGTACGCACACACACATATACATGTACACACAGTACACACACATACACACATGTATTCTTAGGCACAGAGTCATACACACATGTACGCACACACACATATACATGTACACACAGTACACACACGCACACACATGTATTCTTAGGCACAGAGTCATACACACACATGTACACACATACACATATACATGTACACACAGTACACACACGTACACACATGTATTCTTAGGCACAGAGTCATACACACACATGTACACACACACACATATACATGTACACACAGTACACACACGTACACACATATATTCTTAGGCACAGAGTCATACACACACATGTACACACACACACATATACATGTACACACAGTACACACATGTATTCTTAGGCACAGAGTCATACACACACATGTACACACATGTACACACATACACATATACATGTACACACAGTACACACACGCACACATCGGTATTCTTAGGCACAGAGTCATACACACACATGTACACACATACACATATACATGTACACACAGTACACACACGCACACACATGTATTCTTAGGCACAGAGTCATACACACACATGTACACACACGCACATATACATGTACACACAGTACACACACGCACACACATGTATTCTTAGGCACAGAGTCATACACACACATGTACACACATACACATATACATGTACACACAGTACACACACGTACACACATGTATTCTTAGGCACAGAGTCATACACACACATGTACACACACACACATATACATGTACACACAGTACACACACGTACACACATATATTCTTAGGCACAGAGTCATACACACACATGTACACACACACACATATACATGTACACACAGTACACACACGTACACACATGTATTCTTAGGCACAGAGTCATACACACACATGTACACACATACACATATACATGTACACACAGTACACACACGCACACACATATATTGTTAGGCACAGAGTCATACACACATGTACACACATACACATATACATGTACACACAGTACACACATATATTCTTAGGCACAGAGTCATACACACACATGTAAACACACACACACATATACATGTACACACAGTACACACACGCACACACATATATTCTTAGGCACAGTCATACACACACATGTACACACACACACATATACATGTACACACAGTACACACACGCACACACATGTATTCTTAGGCACAGAGTCATACACACACATGTACACACACACACATATACATGTACACACAGTACACACACGTACACACATGTATTCTTAGGCACAGAGTCATACACACACATGTACACACATACACATATACATGTACACACAGTACACACACGTACACACATGTATTCTTAGGCACAGAGTCATACACACACATGTACACACACACACATATACATGTACACACAGTACACACACGTATTCTTAGGCACAGAGTCATACACACACATGTACACACATACACATATACATGTACACACAGTACACACACACACATATACATGTACACACATGTATTCTTAGGCACAGAGTCATACACACACATGTACACACACACACATATACATGTACACACAGTACACACACGCACACACATGTATTCTTAGGCACAGAGTCATACACACACATGTACACACACACACATATACATGTACACACAGTACACACACGTACACACATGTATTCTTAGGCACAGAGTCATACACACACATGTACACACATAC
Source organism: Callionymus lyra (assembly GCF_982586985.1). Taxonomy (NCBI): domain Eukaryota; kingdom Metazoa; phylum Chordata; class Actinopteri; order Syngnathiformes; family Callionymidae; genus Callionymus; species Callionymus lyra. The sequence goes on along the minus strand of NC_141832.1, from coordinate 2,309,062 downwards.
ACATATACATGTACACACAGTACACACACGTACACACATGTATTCTTAGGCACAGAGTCATACACACACATGTACACACACACACATTTACATGTACACACGCACACACTCAGACACAAACCTGTGCACACAGTACACACATACACATAAACATGTTTACACACGTGTACACACACACGTATACACACATGTACATTCACGTACACAAAAGTTCACACTCGTACACACACACCTATGTATACACACACACATGTTTAATGTACACTCATGTACACACGTACACATTTACACACATCGTACACACAGGTACACACAGACATGTACACACACGTACACACAGACACATTTACATGTACACACACGTACACACACGCACACACTCAGACACAAACCTGTGCACAAACAAGTACACACATACACATAAACATGTTTACACACATACACACGTGTACACACACACGTATACACACATGTTTAATGTACACTCATGTACACACGCACAAATTTACACACATCGTACACACAGGTACACACAGACATGTACACACACGTACACACAGACACATTTTCATGTACACACACGTACACACACGCACACACTCAGACACAAACCTGTGCACACAGTACACACATACACATAAACATGTTTACACACATACACACATGTACACACACACGTATACACACATGTACATACATGTACACAAAAGTTCACACTCGTACACACACACCTATGTATACACATACACACATGTTTAATGTACACTCATGTACACACGTACAAATTTACACACATCGCACACACAGGTACACACAGACATGTACACACACGTACACACACACAGCTGTACACGCACACTTATTAAGACACAAACGCGTAAACACTCAATACACACAAACCCTCATATACTCTTTCACACCCTCGTACACAAAATCACTTATGCTCATATGCACAGACACACATGTACGAAAACACACAACACTAACACACACAAATACAGAGAAACACTCATGCACATACTCATTGGTCACACATGCTCTACCTGGAAACACACAGAACCCACACAAACACACACAAATGTATGAACCCACACACACAAATATATAAACATTTATGCAAACACCAACACACACATTTATGCACATTAACACACTCACAAAGACACAGACAGACACACACATTTACAACACAAACACAACAGACATTTACAACACACAGACACGACACACAAACACAATACACAGACAAAATACACAGAAACAACAGCGGTACACACAGGCACACACAACTACACACACATACCCACATGAACACCCACATACATGAACACACACACACACACACAAGTAAACACTCAATACATACACACCCACACATACTCATTCACACACTCGTACACAAAATCACTTATGCACAGACACACATGTATGGACACACACACACTAACACACACAAATACAGACAAACACTCATGCACATACACATTGGTCACACATGCTCTACCGGTGCCGAAGACTCAGCACCCTAAGGATCCCAGCTGCTACAGACCTGTGGCCTTGACATCCCACCTTATGAAGGCTCTGGAGCGGCTGGTCCTTAGTTACCTGAGTCCTCTGGTGCGCTCCTCCATGGATCCGTTGCAGTTTGCCTACCAACCTGACATCGGCGTGGAGGACGCCATCATCTTCCTTCTCCACCGAGCACTTTCTCACCTGGAGTTGCCTGGAAGCACTGTGAGGATCCTTTTCCTGGATCTAAGCAGTGCTTTCAATACCATCAGGTCAAACATCCTGAGGGACAAGCTGGAGCTGTCTGGAGCGGACACTCACCTCACGGACTGGATTGTGGACTACCTCACCAACCGTCCACAGTTCGTGAGGACCCGGGATGGTGTTTCGAGGACTGTACTGTGCAGTGTAGGGGTCCCCCAGGGAACAGTGTTAGCACCGTTCCTCTTTTCACTGTACACTGCAGACTTCCAACACCTGTCTCCCACCAGTCACCTGCAGAAGTTCTCGGACGACTCCGCCATCGTCGGCCTCATTAGGGACGGGGATGACGGGCCGTACCGGGGACTTGTCCAGGACTTTGTTGACTGGTGCCTGGAAAACCACCTTCAGATCAACTCCAGCAAAACTAAGGAGTTGATCGTGGATTTCCGGCGGTGTCCCTCCATCCCCCCCTCACCACTGAACATCCAGGGACAGGACATTGAGATTGTCACGACTTACAAGTTCCTGGGTGTTCACCTCAACAACCGCTTGGACTGGGTGGATAACACTGCTGCTCTTTATAAAAAAGGGCGGAGTAGAATCTACCTGCTCCGGAGGTTGAGGTCGTTTGGTGTCCGGGGGCCACTCCTGAAGTCATTCTATGACTCAGTAGTGGCCTCTGCCATCTTCAACGGTGTGGTCTGCTGGGGGAGCAGCATGACAGCAAAGGATAGGGCTAAACTGGACAGCCTTATTAAGAAGGCCAGTTACGTCCTAGGGCGCCCCCTGGATCCTGTGGAGGAAGTGACTGGAGGGAGGATGCGGAGCAAGCTGGGCTCCATGAGGAGGAACTTGTCTCACCCTCTCCAGCACACACTGAGGGCATTGAGGAGCTCCATCAGTGATAGGATGCTCCATCCCCGGTGTGTGAGGGAGAGGTACCTCAGGTCTTTCCTCCCTGCTGCCATCAGACTCCACAACAAAAACACACCAAGATAACTATTTAACTGCACCTCTTGTTATTTATGTAAATATGATTGTGTAAATATTATACAGCGCAGATTTATCTTTTATTCCATTTAGATTTTATTTCTCGTTTTTATTTCTGGGTGTTTTTATTTCTCTTGCTGCTGTTAAACCGAATTTCCCCTCGCGGGACTAATAAAGGTTTTCTGATTCTGATTCTGATTCTGGAAACACACAGTCATGCACACAAGCAGACACACAAACACACTCTACTAAATGTATGTCTTGACTGATTAACAAAAACTAAGTTTATGGATGAAATAAATGAAGGAAGTGACATCATCAGAAGCGACGTATTACCCCGAGTGACCAGCAGGACAAACTCGACTTCCTTCTTATTTCCCCGTAGAGCAGGAAGACACAGCGGCGCCACCTGTGGTCAAACTTCAACAGAAAAAAACAAAAAAAAACAAAGTTAGCTTTGATGCTAACTTTTCAATGTGAGGTTAGCATCAAAGCTAACTTTGTTTTTTTTGTTTTTTTTGTTTTTATTAGCTGTTCCTGTTGACGAGAGAACAACAGGAAGTAGTTACAGCCGTGAAAACATCGTGAACCAGCGCAGGAAGTCACGAAGGTCACGAGCGACACCGTTAGCTCGCCGCGACCTTCTGTCAGCAGCGAGTCGGGTCACTTATGTTCGCATCCACGATCCTTCTCGCGCTACACTTTCCTGTCACCCCGAGGTCAACGCTCCGCAGAATAACAACAACCTGTGAAGTATCGAGTCGACTCGTAACAAACTGGTTTCTGTTCTTTCAGTGCCGGACTTTGACCTTTGACATGAAGACGGACTAAGGCGGCGTCTGAAGGTAAGACGAGCGTCTTCTTACCTCTGCTGTGATGTCATCATCTGGAAATGTTACTTCCTGTTAGACGATCAACTTTTGTCCGCTTCATGGTTCAGTTGTTTGGAGTCCAGGTTAGCATAAAGGCTAACATTTACTAGCCTCATGAATGCTAAACTGTTTGAAACTTTTTATCGTTGGAAATTTTTTGATTTTTATTTATAATTTGTTGTTTTATTAGTATCACAACGGGTGAGTTTTAGATGTTTTTTGAGTTTGGGTTGAAAGATCACGATGTCACTCACTGTGGTTTGTCATTGTTAGCATCAATGCTAACGGTGACCTTTGATTAGCTTTGTTTTAAGAATTATTCTTGGCTTTCTTGACGTTTAATTAAAAATATAAACATAGCAGTCACATGATGGATTTCAAGTGCTATTGCTAATGTCCTCAGATTAGCCTTGCATGCTAATGCGATTAGCATTGCTTCAGAAATTATTCTTGGCTTTCATTACGTTAAATTTAAAATATAAACATGACGGTCACATGATGTATTTAAAGTGCTATTGTTAACATCTCTGATTAGCCTTACATGCTAATACCATTAGCATTGATTTGAAATATTCGCAGCTATCTCCATGTTAAACTTAAAAAGTATAAACATAGGGAAAATGTGTAGATTGGAAACCTTTACATGTTTAACGTCAAATGACCGATTTCATGCTCTGTTGCTAACGTTTTTGATTAGCGTCACATGCTAATGTTGTTAGCATCACTTTTGAAAATATTCACAACTGTCTCAGTTTTATTCAAAATGTAAAATCTTATAAATACACCTTTAGAAAGATAACCTTTAATTGTCATTTGATGTCATATGACAGATTTCACGTGCTAATGCTGCGATTAGCCCAACATGCTAACGAAATGACCATTATTGTTTTTTTTTGTTTTTTTTTATCTTAGTCTGTGATTTGGTGAAATAACCGTCTGACATCTTAAATGAGTGAAAATGAAACTCTATGTTTGGCATTACACAGCAAAAAAAGGATGATTGATCACCTGACAGTTGTCGACAGTTTGTCGGAACCTCGACGTTGTGCGTGTTGTCATCGTCAGCCACGAACACGATCCTCCTACATATTAAGGGAATTCTGTTGAAGCTCAAGTCGCTCTGTTTTATTCCTCGCCTCAGTCTGATGTGATGACTCAGCAGGAAACTCCTCGGCCCGTTTGGCTGATTCACATTTCCACGCGAGCAGAAATAGCTGCAGATCCTCGACGCTCCGTGGAGAGACGGGAAGCAGCCGCTCGTTCTTGAGCAAATCTGTTTTTGTTCGAGTGCCGCTCGCTTTTATTGGATGACTCCCTCTAGGATTGTGGTCACATGACGCGCTGATGGAATGATTTAAGCTACTTTTCTATTAGTTCAGTCCGTGCGACAACAGTCGTGGAGGCATTAGCTCGATGGTACGAGTCCAGTCGTACATACGTGCTAGCATTACACTTTTTTTAAATTTTTTTAAATGTTTTCTTGGACGATAATTGTACTTTAATACAAGTACTAGAAATATTTCTACAGATGCTGCTGATGTGTCAAATAATAACTATCATTTCTGAATCTTTATCTTTCACTTTCAGAAACTAAAGTTGTGTCTTTATTGAACCAATTTTGGATCTTTTAGGAGCTACCGTTTGGTTTTGGGTAACTATTGTTGGGTCTTTTGGGAACTATCATTGGTTTTTTGGTTATACATTGTTGTTTAGGGAATGATCGTTGGTCCTTTGGTTATATATTGTTGGGTCTTTAGGGAACTATTGTTGGTTCTTTGGTTATATATTGTTGGGTCTTTAGGGAACGATCGTTGGTCCTTTGGTTATATATTGTTGGGTCTTTAGGGAACTATCGTTGGTCCTTTGGTTATATATTGTTGGGTCTTTAGGGAACAATCGTTGGTTCTTTAGTCATATATTGTTGGGTCTTTATGGAACTATCGTTGGTCCTTTGGTTATATATTGTTGGGTCTTTAGGGAACTATCGTTGGTCCTTTGGTTATATATTGTTGGGTCTTTAGGGAACTATCGTTGGTTCTTTGGTTATATATTGTTGGGTCTTTAGGGAACGATCGTTGGTCCTTTGGTTATATATTGTTGGGTCTTTAGGGAACTATCGTTGGTTCTTTGGTTATATATTGTTGCTCTTGCTGGTTTTTGAAACTATCTTTGGGAATTTAAGGCACTATAGTTTCGTCTTTAAGGAACTATCAATGGGTTATTGATGCTCTATCATTGGGTCTTCCAGGTGCTATTGTTGGGTCTTTGAGAAACTATGATTGTCTCCTATGAGGCTCTTTACTTTGGTCTTCAGGTCCTATCGGTGCGTTCTTGAGGCACTATATTTGGGTCTTTGAGAAACTATACTGGATCTGTTTTGTGTCGATGACCACATATTAATAAAGTAAGTAAGTATAGCGCTTTTCTAGACCAGGGTCACAAAGCGCTTAAACAATCAAAACAATATTCAATAAAGTATATACTTTAAAGGTCAAGATAAAACTGATAACACAACAGGAGTTCCAAATGTTCTTCCCTAAAGATTTCAAACCCTCCTCCTACAACTGTTCTTGTTGTTTCCCTCGACACATTTGTATTTCACTCCAGCGGTGTCTCCGACTAAGAGGCTTCACTCTCTGATGTGATGACTCACTAGGAAACACCGCCGCTCATTTGACTGTAAGACGAGAGCCGCTCCGGCAACATTCCAAATCAAAGGTGTTTTTTATCCGAGTGCCTCGACTCCGTTTCGCTCAATGGCTTCCTCTGGTCCCGCGGTCACATGACTGCGTCTACTCGTTGGGCTTATTTGAAGCTCGCAAACCCAGACACAGAAGGAGAGGTTTTCCCCTCGCCTGGGATTGAGCGTCATCCTCCAGAAGAGAAGGTCTGAGAGGATTATCTGGCTCAGCGGGCGCCGTGTTGTGCAGCGAGCGGATCCTGCAGGTAACCAGCAAATCCCGGCCAGGAGTCGTGCGCCCTGTGGCTGCAGGACGACTTTCCATCGCGGCAATTAACCAGAGGAGCTCCTCGAGTGGTTTAGCAGGACGCTGGTTTAGTTCTCGTTTCACCGCCGTCTTCCTTCATCGCTTTGCATGAGCGAAAGTGGTGACATTTACATTCAGCCCTTGAATCCTGAGTGTTTTTCAATCAAACATAATTTGCTGGCAGTGACCGCGGACACCGCTAGGTTACCTCCTTCCATTCAACCACCTTCTCCCTGGAGTTGTCTTAGGCAACTACCAAACGGCACATCTAAGAGGTCCTCCTGGGGGCCTCATCCTAGCTGGATATACCCTGGACAACTGGTCGGACTGAGAAAAAGTGACCTAGAGAAGGCCACGTTCTCTAGATATCTATTGCTTGACTTCTTGTTAACCATTTCTTTGGCCAATTATCTTGTCCCAGCACTAGTATAGATCAAAGTCCATCACGTGACCCAACTTCTAGTCTAAATGACCTTGAAGTGTTTCCTACTTGTGACTACAGACACACCAGGATATCAATTGATTTTTCCCACCTCGTGGTCAGAGTCTTAAATGACAGCGTTGATGTCAGCGCAAGTGTTAGCCCAGTAAACAAACCTACCTAAACAAGTCAGCAGGGGTCCCCAATGCCGCGTCTCATCACCCAGGACTCGCTTCCTTGCCTGCCTTTAATTCCGAGTCTAAACTTGCAGTAGTTTCCTCCCTGGAGGTGAAACTCTACAACTTTTGCCAACTTTTTGTCACAGTTCAACCCACGGTGTCAAGAGGACAAGTCTTCGGAATGTTCTTGTCCCAGACATCCTCGGGACATTAGCGCCGGTACTTCTGGTTCAGCCTCTGCCTCTGCAGTCACCTCTTTTAGAGTTCACCGTGAATCGCACACACACACACACACACACCCACACACACACACACACACACACACCCCGAGGTAAGTGTGGGCACTGGAGCCCCAAATCTTTGTCGTCCAGGACAAATTGGTAGCAAGCGGCTCATTTACTCGTCATGAGTGGACGGACTGTGTAAACAAGTGCAAAGACTCCCAAGGGCGTTCCTGCATAAATAATGACTCTGGGAGATGTTTGCCGTCGCTGCTGGTGGTGAGCTCGGGTCAGCTGGCCTTCACTACAGTCTACGCTCTACGACACAAGCTCGCAGTCGCGTTCAGCTCCAGAGTCAAGACTATTTTCCTTTTCTACAGCAGGTCTGTTGTAAAGTGTTATAAGTCTCTTGTTAAGTGTTAGATTTTCACTTTCTATATTTAATATTTAAATATTGTCGGTTGTGAAGTGTTAGATTTTCTCTTTTTATATATTAATTAACTTTTAAATATTGTCTGTTGTGAAGGGTTGGATTTTCTCTTTTTATATATTACTTAACTTTAAAATATTGTCTGTTGTGAAGGGTTAGATTATCTCTTTTCATATATAACTTACCTTTTAAATATTGTCTGTTGTGAAGGGTTAGATTATCTCTTTTCATATATAACTAACCTTTTAAATATTGTCTGTTGTGAAGGGTTAGATTATCTCTTTTCATATATAACTAACCTTTTAAATATTGTCTGTTGTGAAGGGTTAGATTTTCTCTTTTCATATATAACTTACCTTTTAAATATTGTCTGTTGTGAAGGGTTAGATTTTCTTTTTACATATTAATTAACTTTTAAATATTTTCTGTTGTGAAGGGTTAGATTTTCTATTTTCACATGTTAATTAACTTTTAAATATTGTCTGTTGTGAAGAGTTAGATTCTCTCTCTTTTCACGTATTTATTGCTTTTTAAATATCATCTGTTGTGGAGGGTTAGATTTTCTCTTTTCTCGTATTAATTACTTTTTTTTTTGAGTATTGTTTTGATTGTTTAAGTGCTTTGTGACCCTGGTCTCGAAAAGCGCTCTATAAATAAATATTACTCCGTGAAAAAGACATGACCTGAAATTTAAATTTTCTTTCGTAACATTTCAAATGTAATTATGAAAAATGTGACGCTGGTGAATAAATATGAACTAAAAACACTGTAATCAAAGATTTTAGTAAAAGATGTAATGTTTTTAATTGAACGTTCAAACGCTGGAGTGTCTTCAGAGATCTTTCACACTCTTTCCTCTGGAAGCCACACAATGGCGTCGCGATCCCACTGTGAGTCTAATGGTTGCAGGAAGAAGGTGAGGACAGAGCGGCGCCCACTGCTCGTTAGCGTGAAGAAGAAGAAACAGAACGTTTCCACGCGCCGCCATCTGCTCGTGTTGGAGGAAGCGCTCGTGTTTCCACACTTTTATTCTGGAGCCTCCAGGATCCTCCACCTCAGGGACGTCTTCCATCTCCTCGCTTTCATGGACGCTTGGCGGAGAAACACCCGTTAGATTCACAAACCAGCCTCAGAAATAATGGCTTTTACTTCAATATTCTGGGTTTTAATATTAAAGTGGAAGAAAATATGTAAGTCGTTAATCTTTCACCATGAATATTCAACTTGTTTAGTGTAAATACTTGATATAAAATGTATTGATATTTAAGATTAAAGATCAAATGATGAAAACGAATCATTTACATATAAATAAGTAAACACATCTGTTCATGATTTTAAATACAATTGATTGGTCTTCGCTCCAGAGTTGATGGTTCATGAGCGAAGCTGTCGTTACCGTCAACAATTATGAAGTTTTAACGACTTTAACTTACTTTTCAACGTAACCTTTGAACACACAACAACACATAAACACACACCACCCCAACACATAAACACACACCACCCCAATACAGAACGCACATCACCCCAACACACACAACCCCAACACAAAAACAAACACAACCCTAACACATATGCACACATATACCACCCCAACACATTATTGCAAGGTTTCCACCCCAACACATAATCACATTCCACCACAACACATATGCACACATATACCACCCCAACACATTATTGCAAGGTTTCCACCCCAACACATAATCACATTCCACCACAACACATAAACACACATATACCACCCCAACACATTATTGCAGGGTTTCCACCCCTACACATAATCACATTCCACCACAACACATAAACACACAGATACCACACCAACAGATAAATATACCCACAACTCCAACACAGGAACACAAACCACCCCAACACATAAACACAGAGATACCACCCCAACACAGAAACTAACGCACACCATCCTAACAAAGAAACACACACACACCACCCCAACACAGAAAAAAAAGCAACTAAACACACCACCCCAACACATAAACACGGAGATACCACCCCAACACAGAAACACACGAACACCACCTTAACACATAAACACACACCACCCCAAAACATAATCACATACCACCCCAACACGTAATCACATACAACTCCAAAACAGAAACACACACCACCCCAAAACATAATCACACACCACCCCAACACATAATCACATACCACTCTAAAACAGAAACACACACCACCCCAAAACATAATCGTATACCACCCCAACACATAATGACATACCACTCCAAAACAGAAACACACACCACCCCAAAACATAATCGTATACCACCCCAACACATAAACACATACCACCCAGACACATAAACACATACCACCCCAACACATAATCACATACCACTCCAACACATACCACCCCAACACCTAAACATATACCACCCCAACACATAAACACACACACCACTCCAACACAGAAACACGCACACCACCCTAATACAGAAACACACAAACACACCACCCCAACACATAAACACACACACCACCCCAACACAGAAACACGCACACCACCCTAATACAGAAACACACAAACACACCCCCCCAACACATAAACACACAGATACCACCCCAACACATAAACACACACCACTCCAACAGAGACAGACACCACCCCAACACATAAACACACACACCACTCCAACACAGAAACATGCACACCACCCTAATACAGAAACACACACACACACCACCCTAACACATAAACACATACCACGCCAACACATAAACACACAGATACCACCCCAACACATAAACACACAGATACCACCCCAACACATAAACACACAGATACCACCCCAACACATAAACACACACATACCACCCCAACACATAAACACACAGATACCACCCCAACACATAAACACACAGATACCACCCCAACACATAAACACACACATACCACCCCAACACATAAACACATACCACCCCAACACATAAACACACAGATACCACCCCAACACATAAACACACAGATACCACCCAACACATAAACACACAGATACCACCCAACACATAAACACACAGATACCACCCAACACATAAACACACAGATACCACCCCAACACATAAACACACACATACCACCCCAACACATAAACACATACTACCCCAACACATAAACACACAGATACCACCCCAACACATAAACACGTGTGACCCTGGTCTCGAAAAGCGCTATATAAATATATATTACTTACTTACTTACTTACACAGATACCACCCCAACACATAAACACACAGATACCACCCAACACATAAACACACAGACACCCCAACACAGAAAAACCTACTTACCACCCCAACACACGGGAACACACACAGGAACGCACACACACACACACACACACACACACACACACACACACACACACACACATGGGCGTGGTTATCCTCCATGACAACATGCTAAACAGGAAGTGATCTGCACGTTTTAATTACCGGAACCGCAGCAACACAACTTTCCATCACACCTCCTCGTTAACCGATCAGAACCGACGGCACCGGAGTCGTCAATCCCGCCTCGGATAAGCGGATCAGCCGCGCGCCGTCAGCGAGTCGGGGGGGCGGCGGCGGCGGCGGCGGCGGCGGCGGCGGCGGGTTGCGATGGCGGCTCTCGCGGGGCGCCGCCCGCCTGTCAGGATGTGCTGTCGCGGAATCTTTCCTGATGAAGCCATTAAGAAGTCATTAAGAAGTCATTACCAATCATTAAGACGCGAGGTGGCGACGCAGCGGAGCGTCAGGAAAACTTGTTAATCACACAGTTTATTTGTTTCCCTCGTGTGCCAGTGTAAATACCAGCGCAGCGAGGCTGCTAATGACGGCGCGGCGTCTCCCAGGGACTCGTCACGCGGTCCGGAGCGACCGAGGGAGTCCTCGGAAAAACACACTCGTCGAAGCCACAGGGGGGCGCTACACTCGAGGCCCGTGGCCCTTTCTCCGACCCCTTGACCCCCCCCCCCGGGTCATCTGCCCCGGCACTTCCTGGACCGACCCCCCGCTGTTTGTCAGCACATTAACGGCGCCTCGTATGGAGATTGCGGCTCCAGATGTGCTTGTAAAAGTGGAGTCGAGATTTGGCAGCTTTTCCGACCCATATGGGAGAAAAGCCGCCGAGGCAATAATCCACCTGCTCTCAGAGCCGTTATTCTCACACTTGCAAAACAAATGCCCCAAATGAGAGTCGTGGAATTGATGAGGTGTGTGTGTGTGTGTGTGTGTGTGTGTGCGCACCTGGTTAGCGGGTGTGCGGTGGCAGAGCAGGGTTTGTTTCTGTGGCTATGCTAATCCAATCCGCCCACACGCCGCCGTGTGCAGGTTCTCCAGCAGCCGTCTGTCACTCACGTCGGCTTCACGCCACATTTATCTTCCTCTCGAACCCGGGGACGGGATTCACAAATGTGCGTGTTGTGCACGCGAGCTCTGGGACATTTATGCCTTTAAAAACCTTATTTTTAGACATTGGATTGTCACTGCTGTCCATCAGTGTCTCTGGCGTTTCATCCGAGCGAAAATGTAAACCTCTCTTCCCGTCCCGAAGTCACTCATGTTAGATTCTCTCTTTTAATTGTTCAATGATCTTTTATTTGTCCACATATTTCACTCTTCAGACTTTTGCAGGTCTGTTATAAAGTGTTCGATTATCTTCTGTATGTCCTCTGTTGTGATGTGTTAGATTTTCTCTTTTCATTCTTAAATCATCTCTTGTTAACAGTCTGTTGGGAAGTATAGTATTCAATTTTCTCTTTTCAGTCAATTAACTTTTGTGTACCGTCTTTTGTTAAGTGCCAGATTTTCTCTTTTCATTTTCTTCTTTATTTCATCTGTTACAAAGTGTTGGATTCTCTCATTTAATTTATCTCTCTAGTTTTCCTCATCAAACTATTGTGGGTGTGTTGTAAGCGTTAGATTTTCATTTTCGAAATTTCTCTTGTATACATTTTGTTGTCAGTGTAAGATTTTCTCTTTTTCCGTCTTCAATTGTCTCCTATAGACTTTCTGTTTTAAAGAGTTAGATTTTCTCTTTTCATTTTCCAAATGTCTCTTGTATACCTTCTGAAGTATAATGTTAGATTTTCTCTTTTCATTTTCAATTGTCTCCTATATCCCTTCTCTGGTGCTGAGTTAGATTTTCTATTTTCATTCTTCAATCATCTCATATTCAACTTCTGTTTTCAAGTGTTAGATTTTCTCTTTTCATTTTCCATATGTCTCTTGTATACCTTCTGCTGTAAAGTGTTTCTCTATTTTCATTCCGGATTGTCTCCTATATACCTTCTGTCGTGAGAAGTTAGATTTTCTCTTTTCATTTTTTTTTAATTCCTCCTAAAACCTTGTGTTTTTAAATATTAGATTTTCTCTTTTCATTCATCGATTGTCTCTCGGAGACAGTCTGTTGTAAAGTGCTAGATGTTATCTTTCCATTTTCACTCGTCTCTTATATTTGTTCTCTCGTAAAGTGTTAGCTTTTCTTTTCTCCTCATCACATCGTCTCTTACACACCGTTGTAAGTGTTTCTTCAATGTTATCACTTTGTTAATCATCACTGGTGAGATACTGATAGCGTCAGATTGCTGATGTCATGTCAGGAACTATCAAGCACTTTTTTCTCTCTCTCTCTCCATCGACCGCTCATTCTCGGCCGTGTAATTCAATCCGGCGATTACCAGGCCGATAAATCATCTTCGTTTATGAAGCTCGGTCGATGGAAGTACCAGCGTGAGAATCAATGACGGCGTCATCGTCCGAACTCAAGGCTCTGATCGGGTCAAACCAACGAGAAGCTTCTCTTCGGGGAGTCGACGCCGACGAGGTTCGCCTCCTCGACAACACAACGACTTGTTCGGCAACACAAGTGGCTCGTCTTCATGTCTCTCACATCCTCCTCTTTTTTCCCCTCGTTTTATTATTCCGGACGCAGGAAGGCAGCGCTCTCATCATCCGCGAGATGGACTTCATGATAGAAATATAAATGTATGCATATTTTAAAGATGAATCTGCCGCTCGCTCCAAGGTCGGCTTGATTCTACTGACGTCGTGTGAAGGGAGGATGGCAGCGGCGGGTCCCAGTGACGACGAGAGGTTCTCCTTCTGACGGGGACCAGTGAACGTGCAGTGAAAGATTTCAATGTGTTCCCCCGAGAAAACCAAAGATTTTGAGACAGTTGAGTGTGTTTGAGATAATCTGACAAACCGGAGAACTTCTGGAGATAATCTAACATCAAATTTGTCACTTGAAATACTACACAAATAAGTGGTCAAAAGAGATAATATTACAGCAAACAGAAAATCTGAGGAGAAAAGGAAAATTGGAAAAAGAAAAAAATAACAAAGGATAGAAAATCCAACATATCCTGGCCCATGGTTGTGATAAAACACACTTATTATGCTTGAAATGTTGATTGAAATATGTCAATTGACATTGATAATAAAGAATATGACATTTTCTAGCGGAGAGAAAAAGAGATAATCTAACATCAAATTTGTCACTTGAAATACTACAAAAATAAGTGGTCAAAAGAGATAATATTACAGCAAACAGAAAATCTGAGGAGAAAAGAAAAATTGGAAAAAGAAGAAACAACTATTAAAAATAACAAATGAGAGAAAATCCAACATACCCTGGTTGCGATAAAACATTATTTTTATGCTTAAAATGTTGTAACATGTTTGACAATTAAAATAATGAACCTGACATTTTCTACCGGAGAAAAAGAGAAAATCTAACATAAAAGTTGCCAAAAGCGTAAAATACTTCAGATCACATGGTTCAACGACACAATATTACAGAAAGACAAAAAAAGAAAGATGGGAAGAAGAAAAAAAAAGATACAACATTTAAAAATAACAAATAGAAAACAATCTAACATATGTAGGAGAAAGTTCTGGGGAAAAAAACAAGCTCTTCATGCAGAGTTAACTGAAATGTGTTTTAAGTGTAAAAAAGAACCTGACATTTGCTAGAGGAGAAACGGAGAAAATCTAACATCAAATTCGTCACTTAAAATACTACAGTTTAGGTGGTCAAAAGAGATAATACTACAGCAGAGAGAAAATCTCAGGAGAGAAGGAAAATTGGAAAAAGAAAAAAATAACAAAGGATAGAAAATCCAACATATCCTGCTTGTGATAAAACACACTTATTATGCTTGAAATGTTGATTGAAATATGTCAATTGACATTGATAATAAAGAATATGACATTTTCTAGCGGAGAGAAAAAGAGAAAATCTAACATCAAGGTTGCCACCAGAGTAAAATACTTCAGGTTACCTGGTTCAAAGACACAATATTACGGAAAGACTACAGAGAAAAAAGAAAGATGGGAAGAAGAAAAAAAAGATACGACATTTAAAAATAACAAATAAAAAACAATCTAACATATCTAGCAGAAAGTTGTGGGAAAAAACAAGCTATTCATGCATTCATTGAAATGAGTTTGAAGTGTAAAACACCACCTTGGCACTAGGAGTGTCAGATTTGTCTCTGTACTGCAAGCACCAGCCAGAAGACACCTGTCGTGTTTGAACGTCAACCTCACCTGACTGAAGGTGTCGGACTCGGAGGAGCTGATCCTCATCCAACATCTGGGACGCTGAAAAACGGAGAGGTTTGGTCTGCGATATTCACTGCGACTAAACTAAAACAGACATCAGAGTGAGAATCTGCTCCGGCGTCCTCGTCCCCCCGGATGGACCATCAGTCCCTGGACGAGGGCCTGCCTCGCCCCCCCACCCGTGGAGGGCACGTGCTGCTCCGGCAGACGCTGGCAGCGGCGGCGTGTTGGCGCCCGGCGAAGCCGAGGCGTCCAAGAGCTTCTGTCTTTTCCGGCCGGTCTGGACGCTCACATGGGGCCCTGGCGCTCCCGTTGGCATGGCGGGCGGACAACAGGCGGCGGTGGCGTCCTCTTTGTTTCCACGGCGCCGAAGGAGCCCCCCCGAGGACGACTTCCGTTTAGACCGGAGGACTTCAGAGGGACGGGGACGGCGAGGACGGACTCTTTGTTCTTCAGAACCATCGGATGTTCGACTGAAGCTGGCGTCGCCGGTCGCCTCCAGACTCCTCGGGTTCTTCGCTCGCCTCAGAACCCGCCGCCTCACGGGGACGTCACAGCGGTCAAAAACGGCGCTCGTTTGGCTCCGTTTTCGTCGTCGTTTCCCCGTCGGTCGGGATATTTCACACTTAACTTTCCGTTAGCTTTAGCCGCCGTAGCTCCGCCGCCTCTCCTCATTAACGAGGAATCGATTAAAACGAGACGCGTCTCTTTAGTTGCACATAAACTCGAGCCCGAACGAGCGGCGGCGGTCGTGAATGACAATGACTGGCGTGTTTCATCCCTCACTTTCCTAATTATGTATGCAACCATCTCGTTTAACAAACCGCCAGATGTGTTTTCTCTCAGTCTGGAGGTGGAAACTGACATCAGTCCAGTCGCTGCATCTGTTTACAAAGTTTTGTCAAAGTTAGCGACGGCGGGCGAAGCTGCGTCCTGACCTTTAAACGAAAAGTCATTTTTTTTTCACTTCTTCCACTTCGTCGACGACATTCAAGCTCAATAGTTGATCTGTAAACGTTAGCAAGTTATAGCAATGTTAGCTCTAAGTTTATAGAACCTGTTTCCATGTTAACATCACGCAATTTTCAGCTTCGTTTCCCTGTTAGCACGTCAAGACTTGATACTTTTTTTTTTGTTAGCATCATTGCTTTTCCTGTTGTCGCTAGCTAACTATTTATCCACCTTCGACATTCAACTTTTTACAATTTCATTTCAATATCAGAACTTGTTTTCATGTTAGCATCACACGCTTTTCAGCTTCGTTTCCCTGTTAGCACGTGAAGACTTGATACGTTAGCATCATCGCGTTTCCTGTTGTCGCTAGCTAACTTTTTATCCTCCTTCAACGTTCTACGTTTTACAATTTCATTTCAATATCAGAACTCGTTTCCAGGTTAGCATCATCAACTTTTCAGCTTCGTTTCCCTGTTAGCACGTCAAGTCTTGATACGTCATTAGCATCATCGCGTTTCCTGTTGTCGCTAGCTAACTATTTATCCTCCTTCAACGTTCAACATTCTACGTTTTACAATTTCATTTCAACAATAGAACTCGTTTCCATGTTAGCATCACGCGCTTTTCAGCTTCGTTTCCCTGTTAGCACGTCACGACTTGATACGTCAGCATCATCGTGTTTCCTGTTGTCGCTAGCTAACTATTTATTCACCGTCAACATTCTACGTTTTACCATTTAATGTCAATATCAGAAACTCGTTTCCTTGTTAGCATCATGCGCTTTTCAGCTTCGTTTCCCTGTTAGCACGTGTAGACTTGATACGTTAGCATCATCGCGTTTCCTGCTGTTGCTAGCTAACTATTTATCCTCCTCCAACGTTCTACGTTTTACCATTTAATGTCAATATCAGAAACTGGTTTCCTTGTTAGCATCATGCGCTTTTCAGCTTCGTTTCCCTGTTAGCACGTGTAGACTTGATACGTTAGCATCATCGCGTTTCCTGCTGTCGCTAGCTAACTATTTATCCTCCTCCAACGTTCTATGTTTTACAATTTAATGTCAATATCAGAACTCGTTTCCTTGTTAGCATCATGCGCTTTTCAGCTTTGTTTCCCTGTTAGCACGTCAAGACTTGATACGTTAGCATCATCGTGTTTCCTGTTGTCGCTAGCTAACAATTTATCCTCCTTCAACGTTCAACATTCTACGTTTTACAATTTCATTTCAACATCAGAACTCGTTTCCATGTTAGCATCACACGCTTTTCAGCTTTGTTTCCCTGTTAGCACATCAAGACTTGATACGTTAGCATCATCGTGTTTCCTGTTGTCGCTAGCTAACTATTTATCCTCCTTCAACGTTCTACGTTTAACAATTTCATTTCAATATCAGAACTCATTTCCAGGTTAGCATCATCAACTTTTCAGCTTTGTTTCCCTGTTAGCACGTCAAGTCTTGATACGTCGTTAGCATCATCGTGTTTCCTGTTGTCGCTTGCTAACTATTTATCCTCCTCCAACGTTCTACGTTTTACAATTTAATGTCAATATCAGAACTCGTTTCCTTGTTAGCATCATGCGCTTTTCAGCTTCGTTTCCCTGTTAGCACGTCAAGACTTGATACGTTAGCATCATCGTGTTTCCTGTTGTCGCTAGCTAACTATTTATTCACCGTCAACATTCAACGTTTTACAATTTAATGTCAATATCAGAACTCGTTTCCATGTTAGCATCACGCGCTTTTCAGCTTCGTTTCCCTGTTAGCACGTCAAGACTTGATACGTTAGCATCATCGTGTTTCCTGTTGTCGCTAGCTAACTATTTATTCACCGTCAACATTCAACGTTTTACAATTTAATGTCAATATCAGAACTCGTTTCCATGTTAGCATCACGCGCTTTTCAGCTTCGTTTCCCTGTTAGCACGTCAAGACTTGATACGTTAGCATCATCGTGTTTCCTGTTGTCGCTAGCTAACTATTTATCCTCCTTCAACGTTCTACGTTTTACAATTTCATTTCAATATCAGAACTCGTTTCCAGGTTAGCATCATCAACTTTTCAGCTTTGTTTCCCTGTTAGCACGTCAAGTCTTGATACGTCGTTAGCATCATCGTGTTTCCTGTTGTCGCTAGCTAATTATTTATACTCCTTCAACGTTCTACGATTTAAAATGTCATTTAAATATCAGAACTCGTTTCCATGTTAGCATCATGCACTTTTCAGCTTTGTTTCCCTGTTAGCACGTCAAGTTTTGATACGTTAGCATCATCGTGTTTCCTGTTGTCGCTAGCTAACTATTTATCCTCCTTCAACGTTCTACGATTTAAAATTTCATTTGAATATCAGAACTTGTTTCCATGTTAGCATCACACGCTTTTCAGCTTCGTTTCCCTGTTAGCACATCAAGTCTTTATACGTTTGCATCATCACGTTTCCTGTTGTTGCTAACTAACTATTTATCCTCCTTTAACGTTCTACGTTTTACAGTTTAGATTCAACATCAGAACTCGTTTTCATGTTAGCAACCCAGCGGATTTAGCATTGGTAGCTTTGTTGGACTCATCGCACTTCTATTAGCATTGTAGCTAATTAAGCATCACAGCTAAGTTAAAAGACAAACATTAGCTCTTATGTTATTTATTAATATTCAAGAGCTAATAAACGATGTTACGTTGTATTTGTTTTATCGTTAATGTCTATTAAATGAGGTAAGTGATAAGTTTTACCTTACCTTACCTTACCTTACCTTAAATGTGAAATTACGTCATAAAAACAAGCTGAACCTGCTGGATGTTTATACACAAATGCACGTTCTAACGTTGTAAAGTCAACACTTGAAAACCTGTCCTTCACTGGTCACATGACTAGCGCCTCATTTGCATACCGGGCCCGGTCACCGCTGCCGCTGATGGAAATGGAGTTTTAAGGCGCCGCCCTCCGTGTGACCCCCATAATTCACCCTGTTTACGATGTAAATATTTCAGAGAGGTGCCGCGACCCCTCGCCCGACGAAGGACATTAATAATCATAAAACACGCGCGACCGCCCTCGCCGTGATTAATTGCAGGAGTTTTGCATAATATTTTGTTTGCGGCGAGTGATTTAGCGTCGGATAAGTTTATTGTCGGAGAAAACTCGCGACTTCGAGGATCATGTCAGCGAGAGAAGATCAAGTGATGAGGATCAGCTTCGTTTGGTCGATAGATCATTTTGTTCGAGCTAAACTTATGACACCGTTGAAGTGGCTCAAAACCAAGTTAGCATTAGCTCTTTAGCTTTTTTAGCCCTTTGTGTAAAAAAAATTGATGTTTGTTTTTTAATCACCAGTTATCCCTAATTCTCGTATAACTCAACACTTACTGTTTGTTAGCATTTCACTAAATGTACTGAGCTAACTACAAATTGCTAAGCCTTCTTAGAATCGGAGTCATTATTGGTTGCCTTTTATGCTTAGCTGTCGTTTGTTAGCATTGAGGCTGTTTCAACACTCGATCTACGTTAGTTCTAAATTAAATGTACTTAACGAGCTACAAATTCTTAACCCTTGTTAGCATCCAGGCTATAAAGCGTAACTTTTTTAGCTAAGCCATATTTTGTTAGCATTTAAGCTGTGTTAACACTTGATCTACGTCAGCACTTCATTATATGTACTGTGCTAGCAAGAATTTGTTATGTCTTGTTAGCATCCAAGCTATTATGCGTCGTCTTTTATGCTAAGCTATCACTTGTTTTTTAGTATTGAGGCTGTTTTAAACTTGATCGACATTAGCGCTAAATGTACTGTTCTAGTGCTAAATAGTTGAGCCTTGTTCACATATGAGCTACGACGTACCCTTTTTATGCTAAGCTATCATTTTTTTTAACACTTTTTCTATATTCTTTTTTTTTACCAAGTGAAGTAAGCTAGCTAGAAATCGTTAAGCTGCCTTGATAGCCTTTGAAGCTATGATGCATGAACTTTTATGCTAAGCTACCATTTGTTAGTATTCCAGCTAGTCAAGTTTTTTAGTACGTAGAACGAGGTTTTTTGTCTACAACGTGTATTTTTTTTGTTGTGAACCAACACAATCATTAATTGATTAAGTTGTGTTATTGTTCTATACGTCTACGTGCAATTTTATCTGTTTTAAAAATCCTGCTGCTTCTGTCAACGTCTTCTCCAAAAACGGTTAAAATATTCACGTCCACCTCAAGGTCACAGCAGGAACTTTTATTTTCAAACTTTTTTTTGTCAATGTATTCTTTCACAACAGACACATTGTCTGGATGTCAAAACGAGCCGATCCGACCCGAGAGCAACAACAACAGTTTCACAAACCGAGTCCGTGATGGATTTTTCTTCGCCGCGATTCCGGCTCGACCGCAGTGAACTTTGGAGAAGTTTTGGAAATATTTTCTTTTCTTTTAATTCAATACTCAGCCCTGAGCCAGTTTGTCAAATCACAGCCTCTGGAGAAGTTATTTTTTAAATGTCCAACAGAAATAACTCACTGGTTTCCCTCTGCGTCTTGATGAGGATCAGCTCCTCTAAATCTGAGTCATTGATTTTTTAAACTGCTTTGATAAGTTTTTATATGCGTTCAACCTCCATGTGCTTGTTTACAAACACCTAGCTTGAACGCTATTTAGCTTTAGCTTCACTGAAATTTAACTTTGTGCACCATAACAAAAATATATATATAACTTGACTGAATGTTTTTGTTGTAAATATTTATCTTTACAACAAAACATTATGTTGATTCGTAGAAGTGTTAGCATGCCAGCTACGCTAACACTTTTCATTAGCTCCGATGCTAGCGAATCAAATATAACCAGAAATATTTATCTTTTCATTGAAACATTATGTTGACTCGTAGAAGTGTTAGCATGTGAGTTATGCTAACACTCTTCATTAGCTACGATGCTAGTGAATTAAATATAACCAAAAATATTTATCTTTACAATGAAACATTACGTTGACTCGTAGATGTGTTAGCATGGGAGCTATGCTAACATGTGTCATTAGCTCCGATGCTAGCGAATCAAATATAACCAGAAATATTTATCTTTACAACAAAACATCATATTGAATCGTAGAAGTGTTAGCATGGCAACTACGCTAACACTCTTTATTAGCTCTGATACCAGTGACTCAATTATTACCAGAAATATTTATCTTTACAACGTAAAATTTTATTGACTCGTAGAAGTGTTAGCATGGCAGCTACGCTGACTCTCTTCATTAGCTCCGATGCTATTGGCTCAAATATAACCAGAAATATTTATATTTACAACGTAACATTATGTCGACTCGTAGAATTGTTAGCATGGCAGCTACGCTAACACTCTTCATAAGCTACGATGCTAGTGAATCAAATATGAACAGAAATATTTATATTAACAACGTAACATTATGTTGATTCGTAGAAGTGTTAGCATGGCAGCTACGCTAACACTCTTCCTTAGCTCCGATGCTAGTGGCTCAAATATAACCAGAAATATTGATCTTTTCATTGAAACATTATGTTGACTCGTAGAAGTGTTAGCAAAGGAGCTACGCTAACATTCTTGATTAGCCCCGATGCTCGTGAATCAAATATAACCAGAAATATCTATATTTACAACGTAACATTATGTTGACTCGTAGAAGTGTTAGCATGGCAGCTACGCTAACACGTGTCATTAGCTCCGATGCTAGTGGCTCAAATATAACCAGAAATATTGATCTTTACAAGTAAACATTATGTTGACTCGTAGAAGCGTTAGCATGGCAGCTACGCTAACACTTCATTAGCTCCGATGCTAGTGGCTCAAATATAACCAGAAATATTTATCTTTTCATTGAAACATTATGTTGACTCGTAGAAGTGTTAGCAAAGGAGCTACGCTAACATTCTTGATTAGCCCCGATGCTCGTGAATCAAATATAACCAGAAATATCTATATTTACAACGTAACATTATATTGACTCGTAGAAGTGTTAGCATGGCAGCTACGCTAACACTCTTCATTAGCTACGATGCTCGTGAATCAAATATAACCAGAAATATTAATCTTTACAATAAATCATCATGTTGACTCGTAGAAGTGTTAGCATGGCAGCTACGCTAACACGTGTCATTAGCTCCGATGCTAGTGGCTCAAATATAACCAGAAATATTGATCTTTACAAGTAAACATTATGTTGACTTGTAGAAGCGTTAGCATGGCAGCTACGCTAACACTTCATTAGCTCCGATGCTAGCAGATCCAACAGGACGCGAGCAGCCGGTCGTCTCCTCTGGTGCTGGCGAGTCTGGATCATCCCTGCGAGTTAATCTTGAGAAGATGGAACAGAGTGGATCGTCGTCCTTCCAGCTCTGGATGCTCCGCATGTGTGACCAATTAAAAGAAGCAGCTGTTTTCGTGTTCCGCCATCTGCCCGCGGCGCCGCCGCTACGTTAGCGACTGTCGGGATGTTTGGACGCGATGTGTCGCTCTCGCCTGGAAGTTCTCGTCCGACGTTGTCGTTTCTGTCGACAGAGGTTTTGAAGGAATCTCTGACAGTTGGATTCTCTTTCCATGAAGCCTTGTTTTCTTTGATATTTACTTATTTAACACACTTTTATTTAATCATTTGTGCCAAAGTTGTAGCCTTTTTATGCTATTTTACATTTTTTAATGTCCCTGTAATCGATATTAAAATTGCGATTTTTATTTTTGTGTTTACATAAGTATTATATAGTTTATAATAATATTATAGACAATTTTATTGCATATATTTACATTCATAATTTTTTATTTGACAATTTTAATGACTATGATAAGATTGTTGACGAGGATACTTTTTTTAGGTTAGTTTTGTTGCTTTTCTTTTTTTTCAAATTATTATATTAATATTACCGAGAATTTTCCTTGACTTTTCAAAATTATTTTTCACTTTTTTGTTTGACAATTTCATTATTCATTATTATTTTTTTCCCCTAAATATACATATTCTTTTTAACAAGGATACTTTATTCGTAAGTGTAGTTGCTTTAATTTATTTTTTACTCCTAGTTATCTTTTATTATTAACATGGATTATTTGAAAATAAATATTACTTTTTTATTTTTATTTTTGTTTGACAGTTCATTATTTTAATGATATTTTTTTTAAAATAAATGTTTTTCTTTTTCAAAATGATCCTTTTAGGCTTAGTTTTGTAACTTTTCCTTTTCACGATAAATAAAAAATATTAATAATAAGTCAATTAAATGATCAAATTAAACTTTTCTTCCTGGTATTTTTCCTACATTTTTTAAAATCGCAGTAGTCAGTAGTAGTAGTAGTAGTATTCGCAGTAGATGGTCAAGCTGAGAGGAAGTTAAAGAACTCTAGGTTAGCATGTAGCAATGTTAGCATGTAGCAATGTTAGCATGTAGCAATGTTAGCATGTAGCAATGTTAGCATGTAGCAATGTTAGCATGTATCAATGTTAGCATGTAGCAATGTTAGCATGTAGCAATGTTAGCATGTTAGCAGTGGTCACAGCAGTAATGAGGAAGTGTGAGATCTCCGGTCGAGAAGTGTCTCCGTCAACAAGCGACGAGCATCAAAAGAAAGTTGTTATCGTTCCATTTGGATTCGTGGAAAATTGTCTTCTTCCCTTTTATTGAGACGACGAGCTGGGAGTTCCTTCTAACAACTTCCGCCACGACCGTATCCTCCACGTCGCCGCCTTCATCCGTCTCTCGTCGGTGAGGTCGGACTCACAGGTGGCGCTAGAGTTCCACTTGAATAGAATCAAATGTATATTAATAACAAATTTAGTTTTCTCCGACATTCCACAATGTATTTTATGTAGTTTAGTGTTTTTTTTAAATTAATTTTATATTGTGAGATTTATTTAATTTCTTTATATTTATCTGTGAAAAGACCGACTTGATACAACAGTTGTTTGTAAATAAGTTACAATAAAGAACGTTCAGTTTTCATTTTATCTTCATATTTTGATCAGTTCATATTTTTACTAGTCTCTCCTTTTTGTGATTTAAAACGTTTTTCTTAGTTTTATTTATACATTTTTTTACTTTTATTTTTACTGTCATTCAACTTCATAAAAGTTCACCTCAGTTTCCAAAGTTAAATAAAAAAAGGTATTTGTTTATTTGTATTGTTTATTTATTTATACATAAATTATTTAGTCTTCAAAATAAAATTTAAATTTAAAACATTTTCTGATTATAATTCATACATTTATTTTATTATATTTATAGGTAAATATTATGTTCACCTCATATTCTAAAGTGTTCATAAACTATTTTATAATATATTCATCAATTAATTTACAATTTTTATCTTTTATATTTTAACTTATAATTAATATTTTATATAAATAATCTTTGTATTTTATTTTTACATTTTATATTTATATAACAGTTAATAATATTACATAATTATATTATGTATGTATTAATATTGTTTTTTTTAGTCTCACTTTTCAATGATTATTCCAAATAAAATTTAAACTTTAAACATTTTCTGAGTTTAATTCATACATTGATTTACTTTCATCTATTAATAAATACATACAAGTTTCATCTTTTAATTTATAATTTATATCTTGTATTAATCATTTATTATTATATTTTATTTTCATATTTCTTATCTTTATACATTTTCTGTTATTTAGTTAAGAATATTTTGGAGAAAAAAAGGATATATTATTTATTTTTGTCTCACCTTTTAAATATTTTCACTATATTTTATATTTTAACTCAAATCATTTTCTCAGAGTTTTAATGTAAACATTGTTGTTTCTAGTTTAGCTTCAGGTGTCAACAGGTAAATAAAAGTAAAGTAAAGTAAATACTTCATCAAGTCTGTTAATAATATCATAATAATATGATTAGAAGATAATAAAGTTCCTGGAGTCGACCCGCGATGAGTTTCCTCGCTTGACCAGGTTCTGATGGAGTCACGTCTCACACGGACGCCATCTTTGATTCCACTCTTTTATTCGTCTACGTCACGAGCGCCGCGACCGAACCTGATGTTCATGGACTCGAGACAGGAAGTGATCCACGGACGCCGCGGAAAGAAAGTGGTGATAAAATAGCAAATGTCTCGCTTTCCATCGTTCATCCCTCCATCGTTCATCCCTCCATCGTTCATCCCTCCATCATTCATCCCTCCATCATTCATCCCTCCATCGTTCATCCCTCCATTGTTCATCCCTCCATCGTTCATCCCTCCATCGTTCATCCCTCCATCGTTCATCCCTCCATCATTCATCCCTCCATCATTCATCCCTCCATCGTTCATCCCTCCATTGTTCATCCCTCCATCGTTCCTCCCTCCATCGTTCATCCCTCCATCATTCATCCCTCCATCATTCATCCCTCCATCGTTCATCCCTCCATTGTTCATCCCTCCATCGTTCATCCCTCCATCGTTCATCCCTCCATCATTCATCCCTCCATCATTCATCCCTCCATTGTTCATCCCTCCATCGTTCATCCCTCCATCATTCATCCCTCCATCGTTCATCCCTCCATCGTTCATCCCTCCATCATTCATCCCTCCATCGTTCATCCCTCCATCATTCATCCCTCCATCGTTCATCCCTCCATCGTTCATCCCTCCATTGTTCATCCCTCCATCGTTCATCCCTCCATCGTTCATCCCTCCATCGTTCATCCCTCCATCGTTCATCCCTCCATCATTCATCCCTCCATCGTTCATCCCTCCATCATTCATCCCTCCATCGTTCATCCCTCCATCGTTCATCCCTCCATTGTTCATCCCTCCATCGTTCATCCCTCCATCGTTCATCCCTCCATTGTTCATCCCTCCATCGTTCCTCCCTCCATCATTCATTCCTCCATCGTTCATCCCTCCATCGTTCATCCCTCCATCATTCATTCCTCCATCATTCACCCCTCCATCGTTCATCCCTCCATCATTCACCCCTCCATCGTTCATCCCTCCATCGTTCATCCCTCCATCATTCATCCCTCCATCGTTCATCCCTCCATCGTTCATCCCTCCATCATTCATCCCTCCATCATTCATCCCTCCATCGTTCATCCCTCCATTGTTCATCCCTCCATCATTCATCCCTCCATCAGTCATCCCTCCATCATTCATCCCTCCATCCTTCATCCCTCCATCATTCATCCCTCCATCGTTCATCCCTCCATCATTCATTCCTCCATCATTCATCCCTCCATCATTCATCCCTCCATCATTCATCCCTCCATCATTCATCCCTCCATCGTTCATCCCTCCATCATTCATCCCTCCATCATTCATTCCTCCATATTTCATCCCTCCCATCATTCATCCCTCCATCATTCATCCCTCCCATCATTCATCCCTCCATCATTCATTCCTCCATCATTAATCCCTCCATCTTTCATCCCTCCATCATTCATCCCTCCATCTTTCATCCCTCCATCATTCATCCCTCCATCATTAATCCCTCCATATTTCATCCCTCCCATATTTCATCCCTCCCATCATTCATCCCTCCATCTTTCATCCCTCCATCATTCATCCCTCCATCTTTCATCCCTCCATCATTCATCCCTCCATCATTCACACGATATTCAAGTCCAATATGGGAATCGCACCGACACCTGAAGGGCCTGTTGAGCAGCTGGTCATAATGTTACGGTCAGTCTCTCACTTTAGATTCTTTTAATTCAAAGTTTCTTCATATATTTCACAAACTTCCTTCCCTGAGAACTTCTATTTGTACTACAAGTGTTTCATACACAAATACACTCATATACACAAGGAGATACACAAATACACTCATGTACGCAAAAATGGAATTGAATTGAAAGGAGGTACACACAAATACACTAATGTACACAAGGAGGTAAGTAAGTAAGTACACAGAGACACTAATGTACACAAGGAAGAACACACAAATACACTAATGTACATAAGGAGGTTGACACAAATACACTCGTGTACACAAGGAGGTACACACAAAGACACTAATGTACACAAGGAGGTACACACAAAGACACTAATGTACACAATGAGGTACATACAAAGACACTAATTTACACAAGGAGGTACACACAAACACACTCATTTACACAAGGAGGTACACACAAACACACTAATGTACACAAGGAGGTACACACAAATACACTAATGTACACAAGGAGGTACACACAAATACAATTATATACAGAAGGAGGTACACACAAACACACTAATGTACACAAGGAGGTACACACAAACAAACTAATGTACACAAGGAGGTACACACAAAAAACGAATGTACACAAGGAGGTACACACAAACAAACCAATGTACACAAGGAGGTACACACAAACAACTAATGTACACAAGGAGGTACACACAAATACACTTGTATAAAGAAGGAGGTACACACAAATACACTAATGTACACAAGGAGGTACACACAAATACACCTGTATAAAGAAGGAGGTACACACAAATACACTAATGTACACAATGACGTACGCAAAAATACACTAATGTACACAATAAAGTACACACAAGTACACTAATGTACACAATGAGGTACACACAAATACACTAATGTACACAAGGATATACACACAAATACACTTGTATACATAAGGAGGTACACACAAATACACTAATGTACACAAGGAGATACACACAAATACACTTACAAACAGAAGGAGGTACACACAAATATACTTGTTTACATAAGGAAGTACACACAAAAAAACCAATGTACACAATGACATACACACAAATACACTAATGTACACAAGAAGGTACACACAAATACACTTACAAACAGAAGGAGGTACACACAAATATACTTGTTTACATAAGGAAGTACACACAAAAACACTAATGTACACAATGACATACACACAAATACACTAATTTACACAAGGAGGTACACACAAATACACTTATATACAGAAGGAGGTACACAGAAATACACTTGTTTACATAAGGAAGTACACACAAAACACTAATGTACACAATGACGTACACACAAATACACTAATGTACACAAGGAGGTACACACAAATACACTTATACACAGAAGGAGGTACATACAAGTACACTAATGTGCACAATGACCTACACACAAAAACACTTATGTACACAATGACGTACACACAAAAACACTAATGTACACAATGATGTACACACAAAAACACTAATGTGCAAGAGGAGGTACACATAAATACACTTACAGTATATACAGAAGGAGGTACACACAAATACACTAATGATACAATGACGTACACACAAAAACACTAATGTACACAAGGAGGTACACACAAATACACTAATGTACACAATAAAGTACACACAGACATGTAGACAAACACTGACTGATATCCATACGTGTGTAACAAGAATGTGTATATTTTCAAATACACACACCAGTATTGACAAACAGCGACACACACACAGATACACAGCATATCTACACACTCATGTTTCTTGGAGTCACTTGTTGTCGTGACTCAAGAGTCGTCACGACGTCACGAGCCAAAGGTCACGTCAGCTAAAGGTCACGCCCCCTCCGTCCTCCATCACTGATGACTCACGGACCCTCACCTGTGGGTTCAGCAGGTTCGCCCCGACTTCACAGCTGGTCGCTTGTTGTTGCTCCGCGGCGCTCAGCGGGAAACGCTCGGGCGCCCTTTGTCGACGCCCCGGGTGTGCGACCAGCTGATGATGTCACTTCCTGTCCAGAGACTCCTGAGTCTGGAGACAAACAATCTGATCATAACGTTACAACACGTTTGATCTTTTTGTCCTTCTTGATGTTAGCATTAGCATCTTTATGTTAGCATTAGCATCTTTATGGTAGCATTAGCATCTTTATGTAAGCATTAGCATCTTTATGTTAGCATTACCATCTTTATGTTAGCATTAGCATTTTATGTTAGCATTACCATCTTTATGTTAGCATTACCATCTTTATGTTAGCATGTCCATCTTTATGTTAGCATTACCATCTTTATGTTAGCATTACCATATTTATGTTAGCATTAGCATCTTTATGTAAGCATTAGCCTCTTTATGTAAGCATTAGCATATTTATGGTGAAATTAGCATCTTTATATAAGTATAGCATCTTTATGGTATCATTAGCATTTTTATGTTAGCATTAGCATTTTTATGTTAGCATTAGCATCTTTATGTACGCATTAGCATCGTTATGGTAGCATTAGCATATTTATGTTAGCATTAGCATCTTTATGTAAGCATTAGCCTCCTTATGTAATTATAGCATCTTTATGGTAGCATTAGCATATTTATGTCAGCATTAGCATCTTTATGTAAGCATTAGCCTCTTTATGTAAGTATAGCATCGTTATGGTAGCATTAGCATCTTTATGTTATCATTAGCATCTTTATGCTTCTGACCTTTTGTCTGAAGTATTTAAAACACATCCAAACTTAAACTGGCCCCAATAAAAAGTAACCATTCCTAGTAGCGAAGTTACTTTGAAAGTAACTTTTTCAAAAAAGTAACTGGTAACTAAGTAACTATTTTAAAGTAACGTCTTTAATTAATAACAAAATCAACATTCGATCATTTTTCAAATTCACAGAGTTGTGACGGTAACTTTTGTTGTATTTCAAATGTTCAAGTACACAACAAAAAAACTGCAACTCGTACACATTCAAACCTTGGTTGAAAATGAGTAATTTAATTAAACAATTGATTTTATTATATATATAATATCATATTTGCTATTAATAATTTCAACATACTGCTTAACAAAACCACTAAAGTTTTTTTATTTATCCTTTTTGTGAGTTTATATTTTCCCTCAAACCAATTTTCATCCAAATTAAAGAAATGCCTCATTTATCGTACTTTTTACGTAATATTTTATCATTGAAGCTAATTTAGCATTTAGCTTTGTTTTAAATTGTCATAGAATATATATATATATATTTTTTTTAAACTAATTTTTGTGATAAGTTTTTGCTTCTTTGTATTTGCTTGACGGCCCCTTGACGGTGGTTTAAACATATTAGCATCTTGCTAAACTGTGACGGACGATAAATATTAGCTACATTGTTAGCTTGTTGATAACGTCGGCGGGGGGGACACCCTGGGCAGGACACCAGGACTTTACCTGCTTCCTTGCTAGCATCAGATGCAGCTATCAAAGTACTAGCAACTTAGCATCTGGAATCCGAGACTGGTCTAAGTTCATGAAAAGGTCGGTCTAGCGCCCCCTGGCTTGTATGAAAGGTCAGTCATTGAATTGAGGTTGTCGCCCCTCGTCCTCCTCCGGTACCTCCGTCCTCCGGAGGAGAGAATTACATTCCGGCGAGGAGAAGGAGGGCGAAGGGAGGCGAAGGAGGGCGAAGGGAGGCGAAGGAGGCGAAGGAGGGCGAAGGGAGGCGAAGGAGGCGAGGGAGGCGAAGGAGGGCGAAGGGAGGCGAAGGAGGCGAAGGGAGGCGAAGGAGGGCGAAGGGAGGCGAAGGGAGGCAAAGGGAGGCGAGGGAGGCGAAGGAGGCGAAGGGAGGCGAAGGAGGGCGAAGGGAGGCGAAGGGAGGCAAAGGGAGGCGAGGGAGGCGAAGGAGGCGAGGGAGGCGAAGGAGGGCGAAGGGAGGCGAAGGGAGGCGAAGGAGGCGAGGGAGGCGAAGGAGGGCGAAGGGAGGCGAAGGAGGCGAAGGGAGGCGAAGGAGGCGAAGGGAGGCGAAGGAGGGCGAAGGGAGGCGAAGGGAGGCGAAGGGAGGCGAGGGAGGCGAAGGAGGGCGAAGGGAGGCGAAGGGAGGCGAAGGGAGGCGAGGGAGGCGAAGGGAGGCGAAGGAGGGCGAAGGGAGGCGAAGGAGGCGAAGGAGGGCGAAGGGAGGCGAAGGAGGCGAAGGGAGGCAAAGGAGGGCGAAGGGAGGCGAAGGAGGCGAAGGAGGGCGAAGGGAGGCGAAGGAGGCGAAGGAGGGCGAAGGGAGGCGAAGGAGGCGAAGGAGGCGAAGGGAGGCGAGCCCCCCCGCCGCCCCCCGTCAGGAGGCGGGCGTAAAGACCGCCTGCGGCGCAGATTGAAAAAAGTGAGCAAATCGTCCCCAAATCGGAGGGAGGTGACCTCGCCCGGATTGTTTGGCAGATTAAAAGTCGGGGTTTGTGATTCCTTTCATCCGTCAGGCGCCGGTGATGGATTCCTGCTCTAAGGCTTCTTTAAGTTCAGCGGCGTCGCCGTGGTCACCGGGGAGGGGACCCCCCGACCCCCCCTCGCTTCACTGAAGGCTATATAGTCTCTGACCTGTCGTTCTCTCCGCTGTCGTAGAACCGGAGTTATTAACCCATTCATCACCCGACTCTCATCAGGCTCCTGCCGGTTCAACATGAAATACTTCATTACGGAGTCACTTAATGTAACTTGAATATACATTAAATATTTATACTTTGAGTTCTTGTTATAGATCTTTTGGAAAATATCTCAATTCAATCATTTAATTATAAATTAATTAACCTTTTAATTTCACTCTCAAACAGTTCATTGAAGAATGTGCAGGAACATTTATCGCGACTTTATATCGGAATAAACACAAACGGTCACGTCAAATGCAAATTAGGGGATTTGTGTTTTCTCTGCCAAAAGAAAAGCTTTAATTAGATTTTACACTAAACGATGTTGCATGTTTACGCTCGACCGCGTCGCTAAGCATCATCCGGAAGTTGATCAACTTATTTCCTGGTTTGCACGAAGTTTACCGAAAGTCGCGTCCGAACTGTTTTTCCTAGTGCGTCACATTTGACCACGTAAGATAAGATAAGATCTGCATTAGCAGCTTTACTTTGAATCATGATCTTGTCATGACATCTTTTTTATTTTGGTATTTAAAGTTTTTTCTGGTTTATTGATTTCGTAACCGAGGGGCCAAATGAAACCTGCTCAAGGGCCGCCTGGTCTTGATCTTTCTGCCTCTACGTTAAATTGGCTTTGAATTATGGGACATAAATACCAGGTCACATGTTAGCCAACCTTATTGAATGATAAAACGCACAATCGTCACGAGGACACACAAGTGTGTTGCCGTTAACAATGATGGTTGAAATGGTAACTTAATACATCTAAGACCCCGTTCATACTAACCCTAACCGGTTGCATAATTATCGGGGTTCAATCGGCTAAAACCTCTTGACATATCCGGCTACGCTGAAGCCCGTGGCTGACCTCAGTGCGTCATTGTGTTCACCCCAGAAAACCCTCACCAAACCTACTCTCGAGGTGGTTTTTGCTCAACCGGTTAAAAACGGTTGATTTGCGTTCATACTATGATTATTTCAACTGGTTAAGCACCTCTAGTCTCTTCAACTGGTTACGATAGGCTTAGTATGAACGGGGTCTAAGAACAGTGAAGCCGCCTTGAAAGGTTACAGAAAGGTTTTCTTGCGGCCGTGTTGAACCTTGTAGTGTCTTTAGTCCTGAGGTCGTATCGTTCGCAGTGGTGAAGAAAGAGCTCTCGAGTTGACCTGTGTTCCTACTTTTGACACCGAAAGGTTTTGACCGAAAGAACCACACAGCAGATGCAAGCGGTCCAAACTGGTTTTCTTCACGTTAAGGTTAGCGATATGGTTAGTCCTTCAGGAGAGTCTCAAACAAGAACCACTCCTTGGCTAAGGCACTTTTTCAGGATGTCTCCTGTACGGCCTCTGGCAACGCTCCGACTGCCAGGAGACTTCATAACCTAGGACACGGGATTGGGTTTGACGCCTGGGGAGCAGGACCTGGATCGCTATGTTTTGGATTCTCTTACAAACCCTCATCTGTTGCTTCTTGATTGACACAGATGAAAACATTCCAGATGATCGGGTCGGACGCTGCTGCTATTGTTTCCCAACCTGTGGACACAGATGGGATAAGAAGGTCTTTTGTTCCGGTCTGCTGGCACAGAAGACTGGGCTGCCTCTGTGGACGCAAAGACGAGTCTCCTGTGATCTGGGAAGACAATGGTAGTCAGGAGTCGGCAGGAGGAAACGACCGTCAGAAGGTGATGTGGCGGCGAGATGCCAGGCACTCGTGTTTTCTCTTCAGATGGAATAACAATAGCTCACGGCGAGTCAAAGCACCAGGATGATGGGGAGGAACGACGCGACCCTCGGACTCACATCAGTCCCTCCCTATACCCCTCCTGGATCTGGAGTCCTCTGCTTGAGATTCACCCGGTGTTCATTTCACTAGGAAACTAGTTGACTTGCAGGAAAGGCGGTGGTAATGTTTCGGGTCAGTAAGGAGTGTGGTGACAGGAGCGGAGTCGGAGTCAGCTGTGTTTGTGTGCATCCACTGTTCGACGGCTAATTGCCGCGTCTGTTCATCAGCGACTCGCTAATTGTGTGTGTTTGATGTTCCGGGCTCGGCGGCTTTTTTCTTTCTTGGAATTTTGGCAGCCGGCGATGTCCTGCTGCGACGGAGAACGGCTGGATGAGCGACGCTGACGGAGAAGTGCTGCAGTCGCTGGTAGTTCTACGTACAAAAGTCTGAGCGTCATCGATGATCCACTGACGAGCTGAGGGTCTTCATCAGAACCTCTGGTGCACACGACTACGGCGTCTTGTGTGCGATACCTGACCTCGTCTTTGTGCGACCGTAAACCTTGAATTTGTGTAACCGTACACCTCGTCTACGTCTACTATGTCTTTACGAGTCTACAGATCTTCTCTAGTCCGTCCCAAGACCTTATCCTAGTGCATACCCTGATTTTGTGCTTGAGCAACTCTGAACCTCTTCTTCTGAACCCCCTATACCTAGTCTTTTCGCTATCTTGAATTTGATACCTATATGGTAGTATTTTTGCACCCTTAAACCTTGTCTTTTTGTGACCCTGAAGCTCACCTTTGAGCAACCCTGAAATTTGTCTTTATTCAATGCCAGATTTTGCCCTTGAACAACTCTGAACCTGGTCTTTATGTCGGCCCAAAACAAAGTCCTTTTGATACCTTGAATTGGGGCTTTTTGTGGCCTTTAAACTATATCTTTTTGCAACCCTTAAACCTTGTCTTTTTGTTATCCCAAGACTCACCTTTGAACCACCCCTAAAGCTTGTCTTTTATCCAAGTGAAACTTTGTCTTTTTGCGTCCCTACGCCTTGTCTTTTTTGAGTACCATACCTCTTTTATGACCCTAAACCTTGTCTTTTTCCAACCTTAAATCCTGGCCTTTTGTTTCCCTTAGACTCACCTTTGCGTGACCCCAAAAAACTTAAATCCATGTCTTTGTTTCAACAATAAACTTTGTATTTATGGCTGTAAGTAAGTAAGTAAATATTTTTTATTTATATAGTGCTTTTCCAGACTAGATTCACAAAGCGCTTAAACAATCAAAACAATATTCAATATTCAATGCGACCCAAAATCCTGTCTCAAGGGATCCCCAGAACTTCTCTTTGTCCAAATGTTGGTGATTCACCTTTGATCAACCCTAAGATTTGTCTTTTTTTCAACCTTAAAACTTGTCTATTAGCTTAGTTAAACTTTGTCTTTTCTGGTACCTTAAACCTTTGTTTTACCCTTATTGCTTCCCTTAAATTTCTCTCTTTGCCACTTTGGCTTTCTGTGACCCTTAATCTCACCTTTGAGTGACCCTAATAACTTAATTCCTTGTCTTTGTTTTAACCTTAAAACTTGTCTATTCGCTAAGTTATTCTTTGTCTTTTTGCTTCCCCAATCCTTGTCTTTTCGAGTTCCCTAAACCTTTCTTTTACCCTTATTGCTTCCCTTAAATTTTCCCAGTCAAATGACCCTAAATCTCACCTTTGATTGACCCACAAAATTGCCTTTTAGCAAGTCCTTGTCTTCTTGAGTAGCCTTAACTTCTTTTTTTTTTTACCCTAAATCTTGTCTTATCGCAACCTTAAAACAACCTTGAGTGACCCTAGATCCTAGGTCTTTTTGTGACCCTGAAAATAGTGTAGCAGACGCAAACTTCTGGTAGTCTAGTGGTGGCGCCACCTATCTTGGCAACGTTGTCAGTGTCTCGTTGAGGCGTCGAGCGCCGCTGGTTCAAAAAACCTGTTTTCTTCTGTTTGTTTGTCGCCTCGTCGGCGGCGATAATACGATATTATTTTATGTAAATGTCTAAAGTGTCGCCGGCGGAAGAAGCGTTTCCTCGGCGTTTAGAATAAATCCGGAGAAAAAACGCTGACGTGAAAGTTCCTGTGACGAGGTGATAATGTGAATCAAACCGGACGCCGCCGACGCCTCGTCACGCTCTGATAACTCGTCGCTCCACAGATTTGTTGAAATTGTGTCGTCGCTGCAGGTGAGACGCCACGAGGCGCAGGAAACGCTGACGCGGGTTGTTGTGAAGCAGCGTCGCTCGCGGTGACCGATCGCAAGTTTAAAAACGTTCGAAGAAGTACTTTGAGGTCGTCTTGAGTCGATACAAGTAACAAATATGTATTTTATTTACACTTTTTTTTTGTCACGTTGATAAATGTAGTATAAATATAAATATACATTATATTTAATTAATTTAATAAATATATACTGTATATATTTCCACTAAATTGTATTTAATAAAACTGTATGTTGTGACACAAAGAGAAAAAAGTATTTTTCTGATATACACGCATAAAACAAATATATTTTTTATTTACACTTTTTTTTTGTCACGTTGATAAATGTAGCATAAATATAAGTTTTAATTATTAAAAAAAAAAGGTTTTCTTTCTTTTTTGTTACATAAAATATACATAAAATATACATATACATATATATATACATATATATATATATATATATATATGTATATTTGATGTAACAAAAAAACAAGAAAACCTTTTAGAAAAAAAAGTATATATAAAATACATTAAAAAAAGGTTTTCTTGTTTTTTTGTTACATAAAATATACATATGTATGTATATATATATGTATATTTTATGTAAAAAAAAAACAAGAAAACCTTTTTTTAATGTATTTTATATATACTTCTTTTGTTACGTTGATAAATGTAGTATAAATATACATTTTAATTTTATTAAATTAATTTAATATATATATACTGTATATATTTCCACTAAAATTGTATTTAATAAAACTGTATGTTGTGACACAAAGAGAAAAAAGTATTTTTCTGATACACACTCATAAAACAAATATATTTTTTATTTACACTTGTTTTTTGTCAAGTTGATAAATGTAGCATAAATATAAGAAAAAAAGGTTTTCTTGTTTTTTTGTTACATAAAATATACATATATATATATATATATATATATATATATATATTTTATGTAACAAAAAAACAAGAAAACCTTTTTTTTTTTAAATAATTAAAACTTATATTTTATATATACATATATATATATATATATATATATATATATATATATATATATATATATATATATATATATATATATATATATATATATATATATATTTGTTTTATGCGTGTGTATCAGAAAAATACTTTTACTTTTATATATTTTTTTCTCTTTGTGTCAAAACATACAGTTTATTTAAAAAAAAAATTAAACTCATTGGTTGAATATATAATATTGGTATATATATATATATATATACAGTATATATGTATATTTTATGTAACAAAAAAACAAGAAAACCTTTTTTTTTAATGTATTTTATATATACTTTTTTTTGTTACGTTGATAAATGTAGTATAAATATAAATTTTAATTTTATTTAATTAATTTAATATATATATACTGTATATATTTCCACTAAAATTGTATTTAATAAAACGGTATGTTGTGACACAAAGAGAAAAAAGTATATATATATATATATATATATATATATATATATATATATATTTCAACCAATGAGTTTAATTTTTTTTTAAATAAACTGTATGTTGTGACACAAAGAGAAAAAAAAAATACAAAAGTAAAAGTATTTTTCTGATACACACGCATAAAACAAATATTTATTATTATTAATACATTTAAAAAATATATATATATAAAATACAATAAAACAATTACCTACAAAGACAAAAGTAAAAAGACTTATATATAATAATAGATATAATATGGAATAAATATACCAAGAACATATTTATTTTATTTTTAAAAAACACTTATTTTCAAATAACAATTAATTTAACAATTAAATCCACTGAAGTAATGAATCACGAGAGATGTATTAAGTAAGTATTGACGTTGATTTATAAAATAATGTTTTACTAAAAATGAACTAGAAAAAGTGTATTTTTTTCTGCCTCCTGGTTCAAACGACAACATCACAGTCACTTCTTCGCTCCTCAGTCCGTCCACGTCGCGCACAGTCGGGGTTTTTCACAATTGGCTTCATGGCAGCGGGTCCTCAGGGAGCGACCGGGGATTAGGCGGCGTGGCAGCATTTCTCGGCGAGCTTGTCTCATCGCGGTTCTGTTCCACTACTGAGCTCCACTAATGGCCGCGGCTCAGCCCGGGCCTCATTAAGACAAACTGACACCAGGAAACGAGGACTTTGCGGCGGCGTGATTAGATTAAAAGTTCAGACGTGTGGCGTGTGGCGTGTGCGATCCTCCGGGTCGCGGCGACGCACAAACAAACAAGACCACTTAAGGAACGGAACCTTCATTAGCTCGCTCCGGGGCCCCAGCTGAGCGGAGTCAACGCCGCGAGCAGCGTCTGGACGGCGTTAAGTGGGACAAAAGTGATTATTCCCCGATCCGTCGGGCGCCGGGTCATTGAGAGCGCCGCCGGTTCCGCGTCCCAGAATTTTCGGACCCGAATTAAAAGGTTCCGCAGCTGTTTGGCGGCTCTTTGTGCCCGGACTAATGAGTTGTGGAGCCGCCCGGCATCCAGGCGCTCGCTGACATCCGAGCGCCGACCAGTCGACTGTTTCAAAGCGTTTTTCCCGACAAAATGGCCTCCTGCCTCGCTCAGCTGTCCATTAACACGGACGCCGCTTCCAAACGCGCCCGTTGCCGTGGCAGCGGAAACAAAAGTCTGATTTATTTTTATTCACTTCTGATGTTCAGAGTCTTCGCCGCTAATTGAATCTCTGCCGTCTCGTCTCCACTGGAGGCCGTTAGCTTAACCGCGCGCGGCAATGCTAACGGCAAACAGCCGCTGGCAGGACGTGAACTCGGATCGTTTCTACTTTAGACCTTTTATTTTGTAAATTGGCCGAATTCACCCAAATATTCTGAGTCTTTATTCATCGTTAGCATTCTTAAAGCTAGCATTAGCCTGCTAGCCGCTATGTTGTAACTAAACCTAGTAGGCGATGATATTTTAGGGAAAACTGATAAAGTAGAATTAAAAAATAAAACAATAATATGTTCTGCTGCTGCTCTGGAAATATTTCCAGATGTATTTAACTCTAAAAGAGAAAAAATATATACTTAGGAAAGTACAAGTCTTTTTGTGACACACAATACACATTTGTATTACTTTTTTAAATTAAATACTTTTTTTTTTAAAGCAAAGTAGAATAAGACAAAAAGACGTTAAATAAAGAAAGTTAAATTATAAATATAAATAATAGGCAAACAAACTAGTGAAGGTTTAAAACAAAAGTAATAAGAAAATATTTAGTCTTAAAAAAAGTAATAAAGAAAAAAAAAACATATGATATTTAAAATTAAATATTAAAAAAACGAAAAAACTGAAAAAATCAACGAAACAAGAAA
Organism: Callionymus lyra; assembly: GCF_982586985.1. Classification (NCBI taxonomy): domain Eukaryota; kingdom Metazoa; phylum Chordata; class Actinopteri; order Syngnathiformes; family Callionymidae; genus Callionymus; species Callionymus lyra. The sequence continues at coordinate 2,270,177 of NC_141832.1, read as the reverse complement.
TTAGTGATTAAAAATGAAACAAATGAAAGATGACGTTAGTTATTATATTTATTATTATATTAAATATATAGTAATAACATGATTTACATATGTTTATGAATAGAAAGCGAGTGTGAAAATAAAAAAAGGTTAAAAACACCTTAACATGCGTCATGAAGTCGAACTCTCGTTTGGGTCGAATCGTTCTGAGCAGAAGTCATCGTGAGCAGTTGCCATGACGACATCATCATCGTCTTAAACCGTCTCCCGGCTACGATCAAGACGAACAAACACTAATTCGCTCACGTGATCAGAAACAATCACAGGCGTGTGTTGGCGTCGCTGCGATCGATTACAACCCGGCTCTGGTTTTTTCCCATTGATCCTCCATCTGTTTGACCTCTGACCTCTGAGGATCTCAAGTTCGCTGTCGGGAGAAAAACGCAAACATTCATCAGTTTTATTTTTGTATCGTTCTAACGAGACACACGATCAGCCTCGGATCACGTGACCTTCTGTTCATGTCGACGATCATCGCTGGTTTCCTGTTTCTTCTTGACCCCGGCTAGCTGGGGCTGAAGCGACATTTAGCTACTGGAACGACCAGCGTCGCCAGGACGACCATGATGCTATGCTATGATGGATACTGATCAATAATCAATACATTTAAAAAGTGCTTAACTGCTTTGTTTTCAAACCAAAATATGTCCAAAACACCAGCTTTAAAAGCTGATGGAGCCACGGTATCCTCTCGTCCTCAGTCATCACCGGTTTTCAACGTTCCTTCAGCTGCGGAGGACGTGATGACTGCTGCCATCTTGAGGCCAGAAGTTCAATTGCAACACAGAAATGAACAAACGCTGTGAATATTTGAAGTGAAAATTCTAATCGAGTTATTTTATTTTATTTAAACTTTATCTAGAGAGACTGGCGTCCTGTCCAGGGTGTCCCCCGCCTCTCGCCCGCGGAATCCGGGACAGGCTTAAACCCCTCGATGGGAACAAGCGGCACAGAATGAATGAATGAATGAATGAATGAATGAATGAATGAATGAATGAATGAATGACACACTTTATTGAAATATAAACCATAAAATATGTTTTGAAAGCCAAAACAAAGAAGAAAAGAGTAGCTACTGGAGTCACTGTATCCTCTCGTCCTCAGTCTTAGATCTCGAGTGATTTAATTTTTCTTTCATCGGCAGAGGAACGCAATTTTTGCCATCTAGTGGCCGGAGGTTTAATTACAACACAGAAATGAACAACAGTGAATATTTTGATGTGAATTTTTATTTAAAAATATATATAAATATAAATATCATATTTTACACAAACTTTATTTAAACCATCGCATAACTATTTTAAAAATTGTAAAAGCCAAAAAGAAAAGTATTGCAATATTTCGATGATTTCTTACCTGGCTAGCAACATCACAGTTTTCCTAGCATATCTTCCTTGCTGTATTTGTTTAAACTTTTGCTCGAACCACTTGAATCGCTAACACATCGCAGCTTCCTTCCTTAGGAAAATGTTGTCACAACATGATCTGGATCTTATAATCCATGCGTTTGTTTCTTCTCTCCTGGACTATTGTAACAGTTTGTTTTCATGTCTTAACAAGAAGGATCGTCTCGCCTGCAGTTGATTCAGAACTCTGAGCCGCTCTAGTAGAAGAACTCACATTTCTCCTTCAAACTCTTCACTGGCTTCCAGTTTCTTTCAGGATCAACTTTAAAATTCTGGTTCTTACTTTCAGATCTATTCATGGTCAGACCTTCCATCAGTGATCTGATCCAGACTTACACCCCAGCTCGGGCTCTGAGGTCTGTGGATCAGAATCTACTTATGGTTCCACGCACACGACTCAGGACCAGAGGAGAGAAATCTTTTCAGACTGTTGCTCCTAAGCTTTGGAACGATCTTCTCTCTCTTTGCTCTTGATGATCTACTGACTCCTTTAAGAAACATCTTAAGACGTTTCTATTTGTTCAGGCTTTTCCTTGAATTTCTCGAACTCCTGTGTTGTTCTCAGTGTTATCTTGATCTTTGAAGTATGTACTGTTTTGAGTATTGTTTTGATTGTTAAAGCGCTTTGTGACCCTGGTCTCGAAAAGCGCTATATAAATAAATATTACTTACTTACTTACTTACTTCCTGTTCGACCAAAAACACACTCCTGAAGCTGCTGGTTCTGGTTCCTTCCCCGGACCTCTGTAGTCGTGTCCTGCACCGTCCTCGCTGCCTCACATCCACCGCGCTGTAATTGCTCGCCATTAAATCAGTGCGAGCTCTGAGGAGGACCTGCCCCCCCCTCCGCGGGGTCAACCGAGATGATTTAAGGTCCGGAGTCTCCGTTCATAGTTAACCAGAGCGAGCGACCGGGAGCCTCCGAGGGGTTTCCCCCCCGGCGCCCCTCGGAGTTTGTTAAATAACGGCGACCTCTTCCTCGTAGTCACAATAAAAAAAAAACAAACACACGCCTCGGGCGGCGAAGTCGCTTCATCTCCCGCTCTGACCCCGCGGCGGATTTACAGTCGTCGCCCCGGAAGCTTGTTCCATCCGATTTCTCCTCCTCTTGTTCATGGTTTTTCCATCTCCGCCCTCACACGGGGCACCAAACATGTGGCGGCGCCTCATCCCTCAGAGAGCTGCTGGGAAGGGGGTTGTTTTCGGAGGATACGACCTGAGGGTTTCGCGCACAAACAAGCGTCTGTCAAGCCTCTTCATCCGTTACGGCGGCTGGGAGGAGTGATAAGTGCGAGACAATCAAGGGCACAGAGGGGGGAGAGTGACCTGCAGTCGGAAGCCGTTATTACCAGAGGTGTTTTGCTAATGCATAAAGTGGCCATTATCTGGCAGCCACACTTCTCCCTGGGCTTCAGAGGTGTTTATTGGTTTATTAGCTTCCGCGCTCACTTCCCTTCTGCCAATTTAATGCTTCGGAATTGAACAGCAGCAAGAAATCACCGTTGTCTGCAGGAGCCCAGAGAACTGTGTCATACAGCTTGTTAATGTCGCCATGAAAGAGGATTTGGACGCCGGAGGCCGTCGGGGAAATATTACCGGACGCATTCAGACCCGCAAACAAAACTGGCGTTTTGGATCCTGCGGGCCAGTGATTGATGCAAATGTAGTGTTTGTCTGTCGTCGCACAAAGAAAGTTTGTTCCTGAACAGTCTTGCGTCGCCTCGAACCACACGAGTGTCGCCGAGGTGACCCCTGGACTCTTTCATTCGGGGTCACTTGTCGCTCTCCTCTCAGCCAACTGGTTGTTTGATTCCGTCCGTCCTGCTAGTTCATCTAAAAATGTAGATGAATCCACTCAGGGTTTAAAGTTACTAGAAAGTCAAAATGGTGGATCGATGAGGACTGAGAGGTACTGCAGCTGTTCATCTGAAATTCACTTGCTTGGTAGTACATTTAAAGTATGTTTGTACTAGCTAGCGCTTTGCTCCAGAAAATATTGTACATGCGTCAGTGCAACTTAGGGCTGTGTATATTGCGACGCAATACACATCAACAATACTGGGCTAACGATACTATACGTTGTGATAGTGTAGTAACAAGTATATAATTGTAGTATTGTCGAGTACTTTACTCTGGTTTTGCGATAGTGTAGTAACAAGGATATATGTGTAGTATTGTCCAGTACTTGACTCTGGTGTTGTGATAGTGTAGTAACAAGTATATATGTGTAGTATTGTCCAGTACTTGACTCTGGTGTTGTGATAGTGTAGTAACAAGAATATATGTGTAGTATTGTCCAGTACTTGACTCTGGTGTTGTGATAGTGTAGTAACAAGGATATATGTATAGTATTGTCCAGTACTTGACTCTGGTGTTGTGATAGTGTAGTAACAAGTATATAATTGTAGTATTGTCGAGTACTGTACTCTGGTTTTGTGATAGTGTAGTAACAAGTATATATGTGTAGTATTGTCCAGTACTTGACTCTGGTGTTGTGATAGTGTAGTAACAAGTATATATGTGTAGTATTGTCCAGTACTTGACTCTGGTGTTGTGATAGTGTAGTAACAAGTATATATGTGTAGTATTGTCCAGTACTTGACTCTGGTGTTGCAGAATTTACAGACCACATGACTCTAGAAGAAGTACCTCGCAGTAATGCAGATCCTGCAGGAGGGTCGGAGATCGAGCGAGAGGTTCTCCAAGGTTTAGCACGAGCGCTCATGAAGGCGTGGTGTAGTCGCTCCAGCTCATTCCTCGCCGTCCCAGCGGCTCAGGCGCTCTTCATCTGCTCCCCCCACTTCCTGTCCCTGCGTCACCCACTTCCTGTCCCTGCGTCACCCACTTCCTGTCCCTGCGTCACCCACTTCCTGTCCCTGCGTCACCCACTTCCTGTCCCTGCGTCACCCACTTCCTGTCCCTGCGTCACCCACTTCCTGTCCCTGCGTCACCCACTTCCTGTCCCTGCGTCACCCACTTCCTGTCCCTGCTCCCCCCACTTCCCCTCGTCTCCTCGCACCTGTCGCTCGCCACAGATGTTTGTTGTCAGTCGTGGACGCCGGCGACAGCTTGAGTTTTAAATTTAGATTCTGGATTTCAATTAAACAGGATGAGTGTTTGTGAGTCGACTTGAGACGCACGACTGGACCAACATCTATTTTTTCTAGTCTCTTTCTATTCTTTTTACTAGTCGCTTTCTAGTCTATTTTCTTGTCTCTTTTCTTGTCTCTTTTCTAGTCTCTATTCTTGTCTCTGTTCTAGTCTCTTTCCTAGTCTCTTATCTACTTTATTTTGTAGGCTCTTTTCTTGTCTCTTTTCTAGTCTTTTTTATAGTCTCTTATCTAGTTAATTTTTTAGTCTTTTTTTTTTTGTCTCTTTCCTGGTCTCTTTTCTAGTCTCTTTACTAGTCGCCCTTCTAGTCTATGTTCTTGTCCCTTTTCTAGTCCCTTTTCTAGTCTATTTTCTAGTCTCTTTACTAGTCTCCCTTATAGTGGTTTTCTAGTCTCTTCTCTAAGTCGCCTTCTAGTCTCTTTTCTAGTTGCTTTCTAGTCTCTTTCCTGGTCTCTTTTCTAGTCTCTTTTCTATTCTCTTTTCTAGTCTCTTTCCTGTTCTCTTTTCTAGTCTCTTTTCTAGTCTCTTTCCTGTTCTCTTTTCTATTTCCTTTTCTAGTCTCTTTCTAGTCTCTTTCTAGTCGCCCTTCTAGTCTCTTTCCCGGTCTCTTTTCTAGTCTCTTTCCTGGTCTCTTTTCTAGTCTCTTTACTAGTCGCCCTTCTAGTCTATGTTCTTGTCCCTTTTCTAGTCCCTTTTCTAGTCTATTTTCTAGTCTCTTTACTAGTCTCCCTTATAGTCGCTTTCTAGTCTCTTCTCTAAGTCGCCTTCTAGTCTCTTTTCTAGTTTCTTTCTAGTCTCTTTCCTGGTCTCTTTTCTAGTCTCTTTTCTATTCTCTTTTCTAGTCTCTTTCCTGTTCTCTTTTCTAGTCTCTTTTCTAGTCTCTTTCCTGTTCTCTTTTCTATTTCCTTTTCTAGTCTCTTTCTAGTCTCTTTCTAGTCGCCCTTCTAGTCTCTTTCCCGGTCTCTTTTCTAGTCTCTTTCCTGGTCTCTTTTCTAGTCTCTTTACTAGTCGCCCGTCTAGTCCATGTTCTTGTCCATTTTCTAGTCCCTTTTCTAGTCTATTTTCTAGTCTCTTTACTAGTCTCCCTTATAGTCGCTTTCTAATCTCTTCTCTAAGTTGCCTTCTAGTCTCTTTTCTAGTCTCTTTTCTAGTTGCTTTCTAGTCTCTTTCCTGGTCTCTTTTCTAGTCTCTTTTCTATTCTCTTTTCTAGTCTCTTTCCTGTTCTCTTTTCTAGTCTCTTTCCTGTTCTCTTTTCTATTTCCTTTTCTAGTCTCTTTCTAGTCTCTTTCTAGTCGCCCTTCTAGTCTCTTTCCCAGGCTCTTTTCTAGTCTCTTTCCTGGTCTCTTTTCTAGTCTCTTTACTAGTCGCCCTTCTAGTCTCTTTTCTAGTCTCTTTACTAGTCGCCCTTCTAGTCTCTTTCCTGGTCTCTTTTCTAGTCTCTTTTCTAGTCTCTTTCCTGTTCTCTTTTCTATTTCCTTTTCTAGTCTCTTTCTAGTCTCTTTCTAGTCTCTTTCTAGTCTCTTTCTAGTCTCTTTCTAGTCGCCCTTCGAGTCTCTTTCCCGGTCTCTTTTCTAGTCGCTTTTGTCAAACTCTGTGTAACATCCCAACGGTGTGTCGAGTTGTGCGATTGTTGCGAGTCTCGTCGACTCACGTTCATGAAACGACTCGAGTCAACAAGTGTCCGAATCATCCGTCAGGGTGCGAGTCATGGGCGTCGTCTCGATCCCTGCGAGTCCTGGTCGTCTCGCCGTGATCGATGGCGTGTGAACCTGAGCGGCCGGAGGCGCCGTCGCTCGCTCGCACAACACACCGTCGCTCGCTCGCACAACACACCGTCGCTCGCTCGCACAACACACCGTCGCTCGCTCGCACAACACACCGTCGCTCGCTCGCACAACACACCGTCGCTCGCTCGCACAACACACCGTCGCTCGCTCGCACAACACACCGTCGCTCGCTCGCACAACACACCGTCGCTCGCTCGCACAACACACCGTCGCTCGCTCGCACAACACACCGTCGCTCGCTCGCACAACACACCGTCGCTCGCTCGCACAACACACCGTCGCTCACACACACAACACACCGTCGCTCGCTCGCACAACACACCGTCGCTCGCTCGCACAACACACCGTCGCTCGCTCGCACAACACACCGTCGCTCGCTCGCACAACACACCGTCGCTCGCTCGCACAACACACCGTCGCTCGCTCGCACAACACACCGTCGCTCGCTCGCACAACACACCGTCGCTCGCTCGCACAACACACCGTCGCTCGCTCGCACAACACACCGTCGCTCGCTCGCACAACACACCGTCGCTCGCTCGCACAACACACCGTCGCTCGCTCGCACAACACACCGTCGCTCACACACACAACACACCGTCGCTCGCTCGCACAACACACCGTCGCTCGCTCGCACAACACACCGTCGCTCGCTCGCACAACACACCGTCGCTCGCACACACAACACACCGTCGCTCGCTCGCACAACACACCGTCGCTCGCTCGCACAACACACCGTCGCTCGCTCGCACAACACACCGTCGCTCACACACACAACACACCGTCGCTCGCTCGCACAACACACCGTCGCTCGCTCGCACAACACACCGTCGCTCGCTCGCACAACACACCGTCGCTCGCTCGCACAACACACCGTCGCTCGCACACACAACACACCGTCGCTCGCTCGCACAACACACCGTCGCTCGCACACACAACACACCGTCGCTCGCTCGCACAACACACCGTCGCTCGCTCGCACAACACACCGTCGCTCGCACACACAACACACCGTCGCTCGCTCGCACAACACACCGTCGCTCGCTCGCACAACACACCGTCGCTCGCTCGCACAACACACCGTCGCTCGCTCGCACAACACACCGTCGCTCGCTCGCACAACACACCGTCGCTCGCTCGCACAACACACCGTCGCTCGCTCGCACAACACACCGTCGCTCGCTCGCACAACACACCGTCGCTCGCTCGCACAACACACCGTCGCTCGCTCGCACAACACACCGTCGCTCGCTCGCACAACACACCGTCGCTCGCTCGCACAACACACCGTCGCTCGCTCGCACAACACACCGTCGCTCGCTCGCACAACACACCGTCGCTCGCTCGCACAACACACCGTCGCTCGCTCGCACAACACACCGTCGCTCGCTCGCACAACACACCGTCGCTCGCTCGCACAACACACCGTCGCTCGCTCGCACAACACACCGTCGCCCGGTAAGACCCGGGAAACACCTCCAGTCACTGCGACACCGGCGTCCATTATTAAGACTCGAGTCGTCATCACGGGTCTGAACTCAAGTCACACGTTATATGCAGTTACAGCCTTCCAGCTGCAGGGGGCAGCACCAGAGAGACGGATCTTGATATGGTCGTTAAATCTTTAAACGATTTTTAATAGTTTAAACTATACATTTTTCATTTTATTTTAATGAGAATTTTAAAAAAAACAACAACATAATAATCATATAATGAAAGAAAGTTAAACCTGTAAAAATTTAATTAAAAAGGTCAGATTCAGGATGAATTTTATCAAACAAAAATCGAGAATAATGTAATTAAAAAAAAATTTAACGATGGAAAAACTTGCACATAATGAAATGTGTGTTGTGTAAGTTAAAAGTAAATATAATAATTAAAATAAACCTTAAATTCATTTCAATGGACTCTTTTGTCAACATCGAATTTTTTCAGTGTAGAAAATATTTACAAAAAAAAGAAAATAAATAAAATATACAATTGTTTTGAAAAGAATCTCTTAAATACTTGAACAATCCAGCAATTTATACATTTGTTTTTCTTCTTCACACGTTAATAAAAATACTGAAATAAATAACAATCAATGGAAAACAGTTAAAAGTGAGAAAGAAACTGTAAAAATAAAAGTCATTATCAAACAAACTCGACTCAAATAATGAAAAACATTAAATAAAAGAGTAAAATAATGATATTAAAAGATCTTGATACATGTTTAGACTTGTTTGATTTTAACTTGAGAATATAACAGGTTTATCTGCTGTTAACACACGGATTACATCATCTCACGGATGTGTTCCCGGCTCACCTGGACGTCTCGTACCTGTCCGTCCAGCAGCTCCTGCTGCTTGATCTGCTCGACACTCGGCGCTCGTCCTTCCAACAGTCAAGGTTGATCTGTCAACAAACTTCTGAAGACTCTCTTCAAACTCTCTTGTCCCGGGAGGAGATCAGTCTTTAAACACCAGATGAAGGAGGAAAGTTCACAGTATTGACGCCTTTCAAGGTTCGACCAAAACCACAGACTTTTATCTCCTGATCCACGGAAACGTCCTCGTCGTCAAATCATCTCACGGAGAGAAGAGTCTGGAGGTGTTTGGAAGGAAGACGTATTAATGAACGAACTGATACTGTAGTAACAAGTATATATGTGTAATATGGTCCAGTACTAGACTCTGTGAATGATTGTCCTCAGTCATCACTGTATCCTCTTGTCCTCAGTCATCACTGTATCCTCTTGTCCTCAGTCATCACTGTATCCTCTCGTCCTCAGTCATCACTGTATCCTCTTGTCCTCAGTCATCACTGTATCCTCTTGTCCTCAGTCATCACTGTATCCTCTTGTCCTCGTTCATCACTGTATCCTCTTGTCCTCAGTCATCCCTGTATCCTCTCATCCTCAGTCATCACTGTATCCTCTTGTCCTCAGTCATCACTGTATCCTCTCGTCCTCAGTCATCCCTGTATCCTCTCATCCTCAGTCATCACTGTATCCTCTTGTCCTCAGTCATCACTGTATCCTCTTGTCCTCAGTCATCACTGTATCCTCTTGTCCTCAGTCATCACTGTATCCTCTTGTCCTCAGTCATCACTGTATCCTCTCGTCCTCAGTCATCACTGTATCACTGTATCCTCTTGTCCTCGGTCATCACTGTATCCTCTCGTCCTCAGTCATCCCTGTATCCTCTCGTCCTCAGTCATCACTGTATCCTCTTGTCCTCAGTCATCACTGTATCCTCTCGTCCTCAGTCATCACTGTATCCTCTTGTCCTCAGTCATCACTGTATCCTCTTGTCCTCAGTCATCACTGTATCCTCTCGTCCTCAGTCATCACTGTATCCTCTCGTCCTCAGTCATCACTGTATCCTCTCGTCCTCAGTCATCACTGTATCCTCTCATCCTCAGTCATCGCTGTATCCTCTTGTCCTCGGTCATCACTGTATCCTCTTGTCCTCGGTCATCGCTGTATCCTCTTGTCCTCAGTCATCACTGTATCCTCTCGTCCTCAGTCATCACTGTATCCTCTCGTCCTCAGTCATCACTGTATCCTCTTGTCCTCAGTCATCACTGTATCCTCTTGTCCTCGGTCATCACTGTATCCTCTTGTCCTCGGTCATCGCTGTATCCTCTTGTCCTCAGTCATCACTGTATCCTCTCGTCCTCAGTCATCACTGTATCCTCTCGTCCTCAGTCATCACTGTATCCTCTTGTCCTCAGTCATCACTGTATCCTCTCGTCCTCAGTCATCACTGTATCCTCTCGTCCTCAGTCATCACTGTATCCTCTTGTCCTCAGTCATCACTGTATCCCCTTGTCCTCAGTCATCACTGTATCCCCTTGTCCTCAGTCATCACTGTATCCTCTCGTCCTCAGTCATCACTGTATCCTCTTGTCCTCAGTCATCACTGTATCCCCTTGTCCTCAGTCATCACTGTATCCCCTTGTCCTCAGTCATCACTGTATCCTCTTGTCCTCAGTCATCACTGTATCCTCTCGTCCTCAGTCATCACTGTATCCTCTCGTCCTCAGTCATCGCTGTATCCTCTTGTCCTCAGTCATCACTGTATCCCCTTGTCCTCAGTCATCACTGTATCCTCTTGTCCTCAGTCATCTCTGTATCCTCTCGTCCTCAGTCATCACTGTATCCTCTCGTCCTCAGTCATCGCTGTATCCTCTTGTCCTCAGTCATCACTGTATCCTCTTGTCCTCAGTCATCACTG
>NC_141832.1:2255767-2257017 GCF_982586985.1 Callionymus lyra | reverse complement strand
AGGTGTTTGGAAGGAAGACGTATTAATGAACGAACTGATACTGTAGTAACAAGTATATATGTGTAATATGGTCCAGTACTAGACTCTGTGAATGATTGTCCTCAGTCATCACTGTATCCTCTTGTCCTCAGTCATCACTGTATCCTCTTGTCCTCAGTCATCACTGTATCCTCTCGTCCTCAGTCATCACTGTATCCTCTTGTCCTCAGTCATCACTGTATCCTCTTGTCCTCAGTCATCACTGTATCCTCTTGTCCTCGTTCATCACTGTATCCTCTTGTCCTCAGTCATCCCTGTATCCTCTCATCCTCAGTCATCACTGTATCCTCTTGTCCTCAGTCATCACTGTATCCTCTCGTCCTCAGTCATCCCTGTATCCTCTCATCCTCAGTCATCACTGTATCCTCTTGTCCTCAGTCATCACTGTATCCTCTTGTCCTCAGTCATCACTGTATCCTCTTGTCCTCAGTCATCACTGTATCCTCTTGTCCTCAGTCATCACTGTATCCTCTCGTCCTCAGTCATCACTGTATCACTGTATCCTCTTGTCCTCGGTCATCACTGTATCCTCTCGTCCTCAGTCATCCCTGTATCCTCTCGTCCTCAGTCATCACTGTATCCTCTTGTCCTCAGTCATCACTGTATCCTCTCGTCCTCAGTCATCACTGTATCCTCTTGTCCTCAGTCATCACTGTATCCTCTTGTCCTCAGTCATCACTGTATCCTCTCGTCCTCAGTCATCACTGTATCCTCTCGTCCTCAGTCATCACTGTATCCTCTCGTCCTCAGTCATCACTGTATCCTCTCATCCTCAGTCATCGCTGTATCCTCTTGTCCTCGGTCATCACTGTATCCTCTTGTCCTCGGTCATCGCTGTATCCTCTTGTCCTCAGTCATCACTGTATCCTCTCGTCCTCAGTCATCACTGTATCCTCTCGTCCTCAGTCATCACTGTATCCTCTTGTCCTCAGTCATCACTGTATCCTCTTGTCCTCGGTCATCACTGTATCCTCTTGTCCTCGGTCATCGCTGTATCCTCTTGTCCTCAGTCATCACTGTATCCTCTCGTCCTCAGTCATCACTGTATCCTCTCGTCCTCAGTCATCACTGTATCCTCTTGTCCTCAGTCATCACTGTATCCTCTCGTCCTCAGTCATCACTGTATCCTCTCGTCCTCAGTCATCACTGTATCCTCTTGTCCTCAGTCATCACTGTATCCCCTTGTCCTCAGTCATCACTGTATCCCCTTG
>NC_141832.1:2233267-2250767 GCF_982586985.1 Callionymus lyra | reverse complement strand
GTATCCTCTTGTCCTCAGTCATCACTGTATCCTCTCGTCCTCAGTCATCACTGTATCCTCTCGTCCTCAGTCATCTCTGTATCCTCTTGTCTCACAATGAAACACCTCAAAGCAGTCAATTAAAAAACACACACAAACTCTCTGGGTGTTGACACGAGCGCACACTGACACACTTGCAATGGAAACATCAGGAAACAAAGAAACAATCAATTAATTTACAAATTATTTATGACCTTTTGTTTCAAAACTATTGGTAAAAAAAAAGTTTTTTAATTTCTATTTACTTGAGTGACAGTGAGGAAAAAAACACTTTAGGATTACAGTTTTCCACTGTCGTAGCTCTGCTTCTCCTTCCTTGTTAAATTCCTGTTGACGTCTCTTGCACATGCTCAGTAGAAGCTCTTTAGTAAAAACCTCAACAATGATGTATTTTAACTTTTATTTATTCAGACGTTACACACATTGAACATTTATTTTTTCATTTGCAACTTAAACGTCGTAAGTGAAAAAACTCCCACCTGTAGCTATGCTTCTCCTTCCTTGTAAACTACAGATGCCGCTGGTCTCCTGCACATGCTCAGTGGAAGCTTTGTGGAAAACTTCACAAATACGTATTTAAACTTGTATTTCTTTAAGTGTTACAAACATTCATTTATTTATTTGTGTAACATAAACAGTGTAAGTAAGAAAAACTAACTTTATTTTACGTTTCAAATTTTCCACAATCGTAGCTCTGCTTCTCCTTCCTTACGAAATTCCCCTTTACTTTTTTTCTTATCGACTTCCTGTTGACGTCTCCTGCACATGCTCAGTAGAAGCTCTTTAGTCTTAATTATGTATTTCAACTTTTGTTACAAACATTTTAAACATTTTTTAGGTGGCGCCCATTACTCTTTTTTTTATACTTGAATCTTTTTTATTTATCTGCAACGTTTACGTTGGAATTGAGGAGAAAAAAAACAACAATTGTAGCCTTGTTTCTCCTTCCTTATAAAATACAGATGCCTCCTTGACGTCCTGTTGCATCTCAGCTTATATTTATGCAGATGTTACAAACATTTGAACATCTTTTTTCTACTTTTACTGTATTTAAAATAAAAATATTTACTGTAATCTCATCGTTTATTTCTATTAATCAGTGTAAGTTGTAAAAAAACACAAGTTTTACATTGTATTTCTGCTACTTTACGTCTTTACTTCAAATCTCATCTTGTTCCTGGTGAACCGGTGAAAACATGCTCCGCTTCTTCTTCCTCGTAAAATGCAAAAACATCTTTTTCCTTCTTCTTGACTTCCTGCCGCCTCGCACATGCTCAGTGGAGGCCTCGGTGCTGGACGGAGGTCCGACCCGGTCCAGCTCCTCCGCGGGGTTCAGCGTGAACGTTCCGAGCGACTCCTCTCATCGGGGTGCGTTGTTTGAATAAATCACTTCTGCTGCTCGCTACATTAACTCTTGGGGCCCGCGGGGCTGCCGAGCCACCAGCGCTCTGAATGATGTGGGATCCCCGGTGTGAGGACTCGGCTCTGAATCTTGGCGCTGGAGGGACCAGAAATGCGCCCGAGACCTGCTTTGATCCTCTTAAAAAGTTGGATCAAAGATAAACCTTTTATTGTCGGAGCATCGACTTATCGAACACAGAACTCGATCCTTAAGTTCAGCCCCTTCCAGCTAAACATGCTAGCAAGACGCTCCATGCTAATGATCTTGTTCCGTTTTTGCTTTCAGCACTTTTCTGGGTTTGTGTCGCAGGGGCAGAACCCCGAGGAGAGACGCCCAGACCTCTACCTAGAAACATTCTTGTGATTGACGTCACCTGCCAGCATCCACCTTTATAAGCTTCTTCCTGTTGGGTAACCAGTGTTTACAGAATAGCCAAAGAATTTAGAATCGTTTTTTTGGACGATATGCAATGTGTTGTGATGTTAAACCTGGTTAAAAGTCTGAGCGACTCGGATCCGAATGAAGTGATTTGTTAGCAAAGCCACTTCCTGTCCAGAAACAAAAGCCAAGTGGGTCTTTAGTGGGACCTTATAGGGTTTTATAGGCTGAAATAACTGTTAAACAAACACAAAATCCTGGCTGTTCAGGACTGAATGATTTACGTACTTCATGATGTCTGGATCTGATGTCGAACCAGTCGTCAGGGTTGCCGGTCCAACGCCAGACACGCACAAGCACTCCCGTCAAGAATCTGACATTTCTATTCTAAAATTACTCCTACCTTCAACAATTAATTTCCCCGCAAACCGTCTCCCAGGGACTCCTTGTCAACAAGTCTGACAACAACGTGGTCTCGTCTTCTTAAGGCTCAGTTCCGCCTGTCAGTCACTGCCTCAGCACGCTACTTGTGAGGCGACGTCGGCGGCGCATGCTAACTCTGCGCGCTCGTCGCCACTTTAGCTCGATTGAATCCAGCGTGGTGCGAGTAGCATCTGCCAGAGCAATAACACCAGCACTTGCTCCTCCACTGTAAGGTTCCAGACCCCTCACCGCCCCCCCCACCCAGTCCTCATGCTTCACACATCACGGATTTACTCGCCGTGTTTCCCTCATTTCTTCAACAGATCGTAACTCCTTCGGCAGAGGTGAGGTTGTCATTGGTATGCGGAGACGACGGCGGCAGATTCTCCCGAATACCACTGGGAGATTATACCCTTCCCGCTCCACGCGGCGGGGAAACGGCCACCGTAAATAGAGCGCTTGGGAGTGTGTGTTGTGCCCTGAATGACAGAGCACCAGAGGAGCCAGATCTCAAGGACTGTCACAAAACGCAGTAATCTCTCACGCTCTGGGCCGTGGTTCCCTCCTCGTCCTGGGGGGGACTCCCAAATTACTTGTGCCACAGATCTGTCTGGCTGATTGTCATCGCGCTACGGGCAACCGCCGGTCCATGAAGGACGCCGCACTTTGGTCAGGAAGTGTCGGGGCCAGGCGAGGACAGATGTGCGCTCGGTACGGCCAACGTAGCGTCGGACTTGTAAACTATTTTTTTGAGTTGTTACAATTGAATCAGGGTCACGGCACCAGTTGTAATAAAGGGGACACCTCAAAATTGCACCGAGCCGTGGGTTATTCATCGAGTCCACATGACTGGAATAAGAAATCCTGAAAGGTCCTCCTGTGACGAGATGCTTTCCAAGGATTTTTAATTGGTTCACCAAGTGAAACGAGCGGGAACGTTGTATTTAGCTGGTCTAGATGGCGGGACCAGGAGGGCTGAGCACGTTCAAGGCTGGTTGACTTGGACTCGTGGGTGGAAAGCAGGTGCTGCGCAATGAGAGTGAATCATTCAGTGTTTAGAGACTCTCTCTGAGGCTGAACTTGGCTTTACCAGTTTGATTTTCAGGGTTATTGACAGGATTGAGTCAAGGATTGTTGAAAATACGTACAGTTAGTGTCAAAGGCGGCGACATACTAACAAAGAAATATATAAAGAAACAACAAGTCCAGCATTAGTTCCAGAAGAACAAGGAGTCCAGTGGTCCTCGAGTTTTTGGAGCTAAAATTAAACTTGCAGTAACTCCCGTGTTGAATTATTTATAGTTGTGCGTTTGTTATAAAACACGCCAGAGAAGTCCATATCTTAAATAGCGCCGCGCCTCTCTCAGCCACATCGTCGCACACCATAGCAACCGCGAGCCATTAAACCCGTCCAAATGACTTCCCTTGCAGTCATTCAGCGTCTGTCTCCGCCACGACATCCCGGCCCGGTGAAGAATGGCTGCTTTTCAGTATAATTTCATCCCAGAGCTAAAATATAAATCGACTTTTAACGTGGGGAATTGCTGTAAACATACAGACGACACTTTGTTATGAAATGAAATCCATTCATTTGACTTGGAGAGAGAGAGAAAAAAAAAGAGCGAGTCAATGTGCCAATTTCCTCAGCGGATGATTTGGGTTGTTTCCTCCGACGAGTGCCATTAACGTAACAGATGACACCGTCGCGGCGGCAGTGGGAAGTTTCTGTCCGTTTCCTGGTGCGATATTTATGGCGGCATATTAGAGCCCAGTGAGGGTTTTTCTAACGCCGACTCTGAGGGATTCATTAGAAAAGCATCCACAACACTTTAGTGGAGGCTTTTTTTTTTTTATAAACACTTCAAACTTTCTACCTGAAGAAAACTGTTAAATGGCTTCTCAGGCGCTGTGTTGGTGGTTGTTTGAGTCCCTACAGGAGAGCAAGATCTGCCTCTAGACTCCCTACTTTGTGTCTTTCTAGGACCACCTGATGTCTGCTAACTTAATGCCATTGATGGAACTGAACAAACACCCACTGACGACAACACAAATGTAGTTTCACTAAACAACTTGTTTAGTCCAGGGATATGACGATACATCTCGATGTTTTTATTCCAGATAATGTATCCATATTCAATAGCACTGTTTTGATATATTTGTCCTGACGTCACACACCGACGCTAGTGAAGCGGCTGTTGCTAACAACAGAGCTAACAAGACATGAGCGGATGTTTGGAGGAGAAATCCTTCCACAGGATTAAATACCACTAACTTCGTTAAGCATCCAGAGAACCTTCACGACAAAGGGATGTGTGAGATCGACGAAACAGGAAAGACGAAACGAAACGAAGCAGTTCACTTTGCTGTTCTGTAGAGACGAGAGAAATGTTCAGTCGTTGTGTGAAAGTCAACGATAACAAACGTTCTTGTTAGTGATTCGATGAATAGTTTGTGTTTAATAACTGGTTGAATGAAGGCTGACGATTTCTGTTCGTGTGACTTCAGCGCTAAATATAACGTTCACAAACTTTATGACGCTCAATGCAACTTCAATACATTTAACAGGTTTAGTTTAGTCATAACACCGTTAAACGCTTTATTTACTTTTAAATTGTGTAAATTACAGTTTCAATGATTTTCTTTTACGAAAACATAATTAATGAATTCACTTTGACTCGTAAAATGTTATTTCAAAGGTTAAATATATATTCTTAACATTAGCTTTTAAAGCTGATGTTTAGACTAGTTTCGGCTTTAAAATAAAGTTTAATTTCTTAAAAATAAACACTTACAGATACTGGATATTACATGTTGCTCCGGGTTGTTTGAGTTAATGCACTTCATTGTTAATATAAGTTTACATTTGCTGTTAATATTTTTAGAAGCACTTTCCTACAAACATTTGATAAGAGAAAGTATTTGTTCATGTCTTTGCTGTAAAAGCCAGAAAAAGTGTCAGTATATATATGGTTGTTACTACAGTATTGCAATATACCGCAGTATATCGTATCGTAGCACATGTATCGTGATAAGTATCGTTTCAACAGAATCTTGACTCTTAGTCTGTGTACTGGATACTATCTTTGTTGATCATTGGGCCAAAAAAGGAAACGCATCAATTTTAAAAATGTGTCTCACGATGGAGAACTGAACGTATTTATTAATGGCTCCCCCTGCTGTTGGTAATCAGAAGTGTAGACCATGATGAAAACGTAAGCGTCTCCAGTGCTGCCTCTGTTTTGAGTTGTACGTCTAAACCGTGTCTTAATTAGATCAGCGGGATCAAGCTAGTTCTAGTAGACGTTATCTTATCAGGCGGGTCGAGACGTTCCGCTGAAAGTTGTGTAACCGTTGCGTAGTCACCGACGCACACCCACTCATCGACGGCTCGTGAACCAGTTTAAGGTCAGACCCAGACGACGACTTTCTCGGCAGGATTCCTTCGGAGCGAGAGCAGAAGTCAAACATCTCTAATCACGTCGTTCTCCCTCGTTCCCCGGGAACCCAGCGCTCACCACGTCCGAGCAGCTGCGACTGCACTTTATCTCCCTTCAATTAACATCTTCTGAGCGATCCTCTATTATCTCAGCCACACAGAGCAGAGGGGGTTCTCTGAGGAGCCGGGGAGTGCGGCGTGGACGGCCAGCCCGGCCGCCTCTTCAATCTCCGGGTCTAATTAAAGCCGAGGCTGACACGACAAACCGCGGGCGGAGGTGCGACAGAAACCAGCGTGGACAGACCGTCGGTGGGGTTTTCTCTCCGAGAGGATTAGTCGTCGCCCGTGTCACGACAACATCATCAAAATCTTTTCTGATCTTGTTTATCTTCCGCCGTCTGCATCACGACAATGTCACGGCGTGGCTTTAAATCACTGGTGGAGGCGAACGTGGGAGCTCAAGGATTCTAGTAAAACAGCCTCAGCGGCGCCGATGTCACGCACTGTATAGAGAAGTTCTCCGCGGCTCCATTCATCGGCTCTCTCGGCCTCACAACTTAACTTTCGCTCTATGAAGCCATCAAACCCCCATTAAGCCATCAAGCTGCCCTCTTTGTCCTTGCTTCCCTGCTCGACGTCGGCGAGCGCCAGCGCTGCCCTCGCGCTGAGCCGGTCCTCCACGCTTGGCCTGGACCTCCACTTTGGCTCGGCCCGGACAATTAAACCATTACAGCTGGGGTTAAGCTGTCGCACTCCGAGCTTTTGAAATGATCAGATGTGACATTTCATCAGATGACCTATATTCTGTCTTTCTGGCCCTTGACACATGTAGATATGATGTTGTCCGCTTTACAACATCGTGTTGCCTCATCCAAGGACTCCCTTTTTGTTTTAGCTTTTGTTTTGTTAAAGCTTGGAAAGTTTGTTTAAACCTGTCTGTGACCAAGGTCTTCTCATTGCCCACCTGTTGTCTTCACACATTCGCTGTTGACGTTGATAAAAGTGTTAAATTGGTTGGTCGCTAAGTCATTTGAAACCCACTTCACTGCAGTAAAATGTTTTGAGCTCATTACTTTATAAAGATGCTCTGAAATCTGGGCGAACGAGAGGTTACGAGATCATCCATTATGACAGTATTATGGCTTCACTCCTCCTCCAGCCAGCTGTTGATGACGCCCCCGCTTTGTTTATACAACGAGCCCCTTGGAGGTGGGGACTTCGGGGATTGATGACACCCGGTGACAAACCTCCACGATTGACCAATCGGACGGGATGTGGTTCTGGTCAACAGAAGATGATTTTCTAATGTCAATATTTCAATGAAAAGGAGAGTTTTGTACAAACACACACTGATGATACGATAGAGTCACAACATTTAAAACACACTTAAATCAACGCATTAGTTGAACTTTAAGTATTTGTTGCTTCAAGGTTAATCAGAACCAGCAGGATTTGTTTCTCTCCTCATCATCGGACAGTGGAGTACAGAGTTAAACCCATTAAACCGAGTCTTTTACCAGAACAATCCACTGAAAGTTCCAGACAGACAGATGGGTATTACATGATCCTCGGGGCTCCTCTGTCTTCCAGGGATCCGTCGAGGGAGGGCCACAATTAAGGGCCTAATTTGATGAGGAGATATTGCGAGTCCCTCTTAATGGAAAGGACAGACTTCACAACACGGGAAGATTATCTCGCCCGATGCTGGGTTATTAATTCAGACAGCTATCGGCGCTCCGGTCAAAAGCCCAGATGCCACCGTCAGTGGGTCACTGAGGCGGTTCTTCACGAGGATCGAAAGAGACTTCTTTGTGAAAAGAGTGATTTTTAGCTCGATCGGATTGTTGATGAATCAACGCCGCATATGGCCCGACACCATTGTTCCTGTCCTATAGGTGTCCAGACATCATGTTCTTGAGAATGCTTTCAGATCGGAGCCGGCGAAGGGTCGAGGACCGTCAGGATTGATAGAAACAGAAGAGGATTTTGCCGCCTTCGAAGATTCCGGAGTTATGGGGAGAAAACCTTTTGTGCAGCTGTTGCGGTCCTTTGAGACCCAAACGTGAACTCTTAGCTCCATCTTCCATGACACCGACTCGAGGTCAGGGGGGTCGTGTTAACTTGTGAAGTATGTGGATGTGTCGGGGATCTGTCCGTCCTTCAGAAAGTTGTCACCTGGATTGACAGACGAGTCTGAGTCTCGTGTGGTCGAACAGAAGAGTCGAGCGTTGGCAAAAAGTCCAGGATGGCTCAGAGAACAGGAGAAATAACAGTGATAGTAACAAGGAGCAAATTGGCAGAAGCAGCTTAAGTGGCATTGGTGTGGATGGCGGTGAAAACAGACCCTCCATCAGCCCAGGAACGAGGGAAGGACATGAAAGAAAAAAAAACAGAAAACAGTGCCAGCAGCTTCTATAATTACCTCCATGCCTCTGGGATTGCTTTCATTCAACTGAAGCTGTACATCGGCGGGCGAGGTAAAGCGAGGGGGTGGGTGTACCGGGAGGGGCGTGGGCGGACGGGAGATCCGTCAGTACCCTCCCTCCTTCGGCGGGCGGTGAGGGGCGATAGCTCCCCTGTAGTGGCTGGCGTCAGTTTGAGCAGCAGCCGGAGAGAGATAAGGAGGTAGGTGGACGGCACATCAAGACCTGTCAGATCTGATCGCGCACCCAAGTGTAACCCTTGGGTGAGTAAGCGAGAGCGTGTTCTCCCCTCAAAACAACACTCCCCCCTCCTTCTCACGCCCTTCACAACAATAACACACATTCCTCCAGGAATCCTTCATTTCTTTATTTGGTGCGTGCTTTCGGATGCCCTGCTCACTCCTCCTCCTCCGCCTCCTCCTCGTCCTGCTCTCCTCCTCCTCCTCCTCCTCCTCCTCCTCCTCGCCTCTCTCTTTGCTGCTCTCACAGCCTAGTTTTCTTCTTCTATCTTGCGTGCAGGTTGTATCCGACAGAGCGATTCCCGGCGATCCTCGAGCAGCCGTCTTGGAAACAACGCCGCGGTGAGTGTGTTTCCCGTTTCTCCTCGTCCTGCCGTTCTCTCCTGCTCGTCCTCCTCGGGAATGTTCATTGGAATCGGAGGATTCTAGCGGAGGCTGCCGCGAGGCTTCTTTTTTTTTGGTTGGTGGTGGTGGTGCTCCTCGCTCCTGCGAGGGATGGAGGGGGCGGGTCCTGGCGTGGAGAGTAGATAGTTGCGTACGATAAGCGGGTCGTTGTTGACAAGTGGCTCGTCCTGCCGGGAAAAAAATCCTGCCGCTTAACTTCCGTCCGTCAGCTTTTTCCCAAAAGTCTGTCATTCCGACGCGCTCGCCTCAGACTTGCCGAGCAAACATTCTTTTAATGAGTGTCATCTTCGGCGCCGGAGACGTCATCTCGCGCCGTAACGAGTACACAGCCGTGGATACGTCCGTGGAGGTCAAGAAGCTGGTGTCCATATTCCTGTGCCGCCCTTTGATCAGATGCTTAGTCCGCCCACGGCATACGTGTGTGTTCAGCATACCAGTGGGTGTTGTGTGTGTGTGTGTGTGTGTGTGTGTGTGTGGGCTGAGATGGATAGGCCCAGTGCCCTCTCTGCAACACCACGGCTAATGGGCACGCGGGTCAGCAGGGTGGACATGCTTCTGACTGTGCGGAGCTTCGCCGCGACCTGAATAGAAAACTTGATTCCAGGAAAAGGCAGACGGGCGAGATGTGGAAATGTAAGAAAGTAGGGGAAAAAAGCGGCAGAAGGGAAAGGACGACGTGGTTTTTTTAACCTCGAACCGTGCGAGGAGTCGATGCTTTTTCTGTCGCCTTGAGAACTTCGACCACGAACCACCTGCGCTCCCCTGGAGTCCAATATGAATCTGGCTCCTTTAAACTTTTCTAGTTTTGAAAACTTTGCCATGACGTTCAACTGGGGGGGAGACCTTGGGGCAAACCCAGAACAAGTTCAAGAGACTTTGCTTGGAAAAAGATTTCAGGGAGCAGATGTTTGGGCCTCTTTGCTCCGGCTGCTGTCCCTGCGACGACAAATGCTTTGATGAAAGTTTACCCTGAACGTGACCCTCGTGAAACTATGTTTGCTTCTGACTTCTTCTAATGACCGATGTGTCTCATATTGTTGCTTACTTTTGTCTTTTTGTTTGGTAGAATATAGTTGTTTACGTGTGTGCTGTTGTCACTTTAGCAACTAGCTAGCTAGCTAGCACTAGCACTCTTTATCTGTAGCACTTAAACATTTATATAAAGGTTAAAGTAAACTTTCTCTAAATGTAAATTGTTAATAATTTATGTTTATAAGCTTAAGTGTTTGACTTGGTGAGGTTTTTCTTCGCTTAATAAGCAATTTTAGCGTTTAGCTAACGTACCTGTTAGCGGTAGCGCCGGCTGACCTCCGGTGGCATTCTTGAAACGCCGATCGTCGGCTCTTCCGCCGACATAATCGACGACAATTCCCCCAATTACCGAAGATTAGGTTTCCCTCCACCAATCTGAAGCCTAATCCTCCTCTGTTTGCTCAGCTCAGTCTGTCGAGGACTCACCTGCAAGAAGAGATGTTCGGTTTGACGATTAAAAAAAAAATAATTACTCAGCAGAGCTAATTGACGCGGCGTCGCACTGGTGTGTAATTAGCTGTGTAACAGGTTGGGGGGGAAGTTGAGACGCTGGCGCTGCTCGTGTTAGCGCTTTATTTATCTCTGGCTGCTCAGTTTGTGGACCGAACCAAGAGGCTTTTGTCTCAGCGGCCGGCGCTGGATCCAGAAGACTATTTTTAGAATCCCTCCGCTTCATCGTCGTTCGACGCTCGCCGCGAACCGTGTCGAGGATCCGCGGCGCCGGCGACGCCTCTCACCCACGCACGCCGGGCCGAGGAGACCCACGAGCCGGAGACCCCCCCAGTGACCCCACTTGAACGAGTCCGACACGTCGATAACTGGACTCGGAACGTTGAACTTTTCCTCGTCTGGAGATTCAACAGCGACGACTCCAGCTTGACTTCTCAAGAGTCGGAATGTTGTCAACGATTTTGCAACTAATGATACTTTTGATATTATTTTTAATTCAATTGTCAACTTTATATTCACCTTAAATCTATTAACAATAATAATTTAGTACAATAAATGTTTCTTCTGGGATTATTTGATCCAGATTTTTTGTTTTATTTCTAGTGATAAAAGGCTTTAATCTTTTTTTTAATCTAATAATATGACGTCCCCTTACAACTGCGCCAATATCTACGGTGGCCCCGCCGGAAATCTAACCAGCAACCTCAGCACCGAGCTGTACTTAAGGCACAAATCAATCTTTTAAACAGCAGGCGACAATAAAAACGCGTGTTAAATAACAACGAGTTCATCAGTTTCACCATCTCCAGCGATGACATATCAAGTGTTACATAAACACACATTACCGACTATAACATACCGGGATCAGTGCCAGGAGGGCACTCCCA
The DNA here is from genome assembly GCF_982586985.1 of Callionymus lyra. Lineage (NCBI taxonomy): Eukaryota > Metazoa > Chordata > Actinopteri > Syngnathiformes > Callionymidae > Callionymus > Callionymus lyra. Next base: position 2,239,653 of record NC_141832.1, on the reverse strand, counting down.
GCATGCATTGCAGCACAGTTGATATCCTGATTAGTGTCTCGGCTTCTATTTAAAGCTTCCTTTCGGTAGTTTATTAACTCGTTCTAACGAGTTTAGGGACAAAAATCGATCGCGATGAAGACGGTTTCTCACACTTTGAGCGCATGATAGCGACGTTGTTGTCGAGCGGCCATCTTTGGTGTCGCGGCAATTAACGCGGTCCTGCCTAAAAATCTTGTAATACTCAACTCCGTATGAATCTGTTTCCTTAAACAGCACTTTTGTGAACTTAATTCAAACGTAATCATGATACTGAAATTCTCCGTCGCTACGCTAACGTGCGCTCACACACTTGATGTTGCGGAGGAGCTGGTGTTAGCTTCTCTGTTCTTGGAGTCTACTCTGTTCCGGCAATAAACCAGGATGAGCCCGGCGGTCCTGGTGACAACTCTCGCCCACGCACTCGTGATCTACGATCCCAAACGCCCCCCAAGAAACCCCCCTGTCACCGCGGCGTCTCTCACCGCCCACGACAACACGCCCCCCGGTTGTGATAGCGCACATATGCCGCCGCCGCGCTCGCGTTAGCTTGTCCCAAGTTTTTACGGCTCCTCGCTCATCGCCGGACGCTCGCGAGGATACAAATCACATTTCACCAGAGGGTCGCCGGTGTGACAGTGATGGACGCCCCGCCAGCTTCCTGCCACCTCACGGACACGAGTCCTGGGATGGTGGAATCAATTCGTCGCAGCGGCCGTCGGCGCTCGTATTGGTTTCGTGATATGATCTTTCGGTGTCCGTTTTTAGCGGTCAGCGCAAAGGCAGCAACAAGGGCAGCAGAACCTGACCTTTTATTTCTGGTAAACGATCTCGTCCCCTGGGGGGGGATCGTGGTCAAAACCTGACCTAGTCAAAGATGTTTATTTTTATATTTCTTGGATCAACACATTTGTTACCACGCACGTCTTGATGGAGTTCCCGAACGGCGGCGGCGGCGGCGGCGTCGGCGAGCTCATCCACGAGAATTAATCACCGTAATTATTCAGCGCCTGACAGCGAGCTGGGTTACCAGTAAAGCGACTGGGCGGGGGGCCGGGGGGGCGGAAGTTGAGTCAATAGGTGAACTTGACTCCAGCTGTTGGCGGATATATATCTGGACAGGAAGTAAAAAAGACGTGTCAGCAGTTCACCGGCGTTTGACTTTGAGAGGCCGTTAAAGACGTGGTCGTCCATGACGTCTTCCGTGGTCGGGACCCTCTCTCTCTGGAGGTCGCGAGGTCGCGAGGTCGCTCTTTCCGCGACCCGTGACTTTGGATTCAGTTCATATGTTTGAGCGACGAGTCGTTTCAGGGATTGTGTTGGTTTCACGCATTTGTTGTCACGTATTTTACTGTTTCGTTGTGACGAAGTTGTTTTATTTTGAAAAGCCACAGCAGGATAAGTGTGAACTCCATCTTCCCGCCAAAACCTATGAGTGATATATGTTGCGAATTAACTTAAATAATCCACTGTTGACATTTAAAACCTTTATTTTAAGACCACAATGTTAAAAAAAAATGTTTATCTTTTACTTATTTTATTAATAATTCATCCAAACAAACAAAAATAAATTATTCAAAAACATTCATGAAAATATATTACAATAAAAAAATGTAATTACTAACCAAAATGTATATGAATATAATAAACATCTTAAGTTAAATCGCAATGATTTACTTTAGAAAGTCAGACGTCATCCTCTCCGCCGCCAGAATCCGTGCAGGTTCACCTCGGCCGTCGTTTGGGGGCGTGGCCTCTCAGAATCCCGGACCAGTCTCGGGGGGGCGCCGCCGTCACTCAGACTCTGTCAGCAGACGGTTAGTCAGCACCGAGTCAGAACTGTGGCCCCCGGCCGAGTCACTCGCCACTGACCGCTGCGCCGCTGGGCCGCCGCGGCGAGCGCTCCGGCTCCCCCGCCTGCCAATCACAGCTTAGCAAAGACTTGACCTCTGCCCCCGTCCTTCGTCCCAGCGAACCCCTGAGCTCCTCAACAGGTGCTCCGTCTCCGGTTAAATATAGCCTCTCAGACTCCTGGACGTCTCTCGGTCGACGTCGACACGAAGACGCTATTTTGTCCCGAAGCTACGACGGTGGAACCAGAGTGGATTCCCTGGTATTCTTAACAAAAATTACACAGAAAAGTAACTATAATATGAAAATATATATATATATATTTATATACCGGTTAATATATAATTAAGCCAGTAATACATATCAAAGGAAGGTTCAATTTAATCATTTTTATACTTCTGATCCTCATAACTACAGTTCTAAGACAGACATGGGGTCCGAACTTGGCCCTTTTGACTTTTGCCCTCATGTGATCAAAGATCTTGTTGGAGCCATTTTTATTGTCTTTATTTTATTATATTATTTATGACTAGTTATATAAGTAGTATAGTGGATTCCCTGGTATTCCTTAACAAAAATTACACAGAAAAGTAACTATAATATGAAAATATATATATATATATTTATATACCGGTTAATATATAATTAAGCCAGTAATACATATCAAAGAAAGGTTAAATTTAATCATTTTTATACTTCTGATCCTCATAACTACAGTTCTAAGACAGACATGGGGTCCGAACTTGGCCCTTTTGACTTTTGCCCTCATGTGGTCAAAGATCTTGTTGGAGCCATTTTTATTGTCTTTATTTTATTATATTATTTATGACTAGTTATATAAGTAGTATAGTGGATTCCCTGGTATTCCACGGCGCCGCTCGCCCCGCCTGCCGCTCGCCCTCTGACGCATCGCTTGATCCGGTCCAGGATGTCAAAGAGCTGACGATCGCTAATCATTGGCTCTCGTAAAAAGCGGCGATTAGCGCCGCGGCGCCCGTGATTTACATTAGCGCCCGCCGCTTAATGTCATGTTTCCTTAGCGCCCCGCCGTCTGAGCCGCCACCTCCGCTCTACCACGTGTCATTATGTCTTCACTTCCCCTTTCGCGCTCCCGCCACGAGGACCGGCCCGTGGCGAGGTCACTCCGGGGCGCCTTTTTTATCGCCCCTCGTCCCGACCAGAAGGTCGATTTCAGTTTTTTTTTTTTTAAAGAGCTAGAGTTTCCAGGAGGAACCAGGAGTCCGCTGTAATCGGGATCCAGTTTAAATGTCAGAAAAAAAAGGTGGATCGTGGCGGCGAGTTTACTTTGTACCAGTGGTTTACGGCGCCGGGTCACGCCCAGGTATCTCGAGCAGAACCCGCTCACATACCTCCTCCTCAACATCTCATTGTTCTCCGAGCGAAGCCGTCGGCCTTGACTCCTCCGGAACCTCTCCGTCCCAGGGCATGCTGGGTAATGGAATCAAGAACAGCTGTTTGCGAGGCGGAGGAGGCGCGAACTCCCTCCGTGCCGGGACCGTGTGGCCCGAGGTCCAAATGTCATTTTTCCTCCTTAAACAAAACATAATCCCTCGTCCTCGCAGGCGTCGTTGGCCTTAAACGTCCCCTTCATGTCCCGCCGTTTAATAAACGACCCCCGGAGGACGGGGACGGGGGTCCCGGGCTGACGGCGCTGAAATATAGACTGATAACGCTTCCCCTCGCGGCCCCCCGACAGGCTGACCGTCGGAGGTGTGACGCCGGACGGTAACGAGGGGTCTCGGGGGGATCCGGGGAGTCAACGAGGAGATGAAGGAGTGAAGCGGCGGGAACAGCAGGAGACTTTCTAATCCGGCGTGGACCGGAAGATCTGAGACCGGTTCAGAGACGAGAAGTGATTTTAAATGCCTTTGTGCGAAGGAAGTGGGTCACGAGTGACTCATCGGGGGAACCGGCGTCATGGTGGCATCACCTGACCGCCGGCGTGCTAACGGCTAACGGCTGCGAGCGCTGGCGTCAGTCCATCATTTTCACAAACGTATTCCTTGAGAGTCGTGGTGTGGTCCCAGCTACTCGGGGTGAGAGGCCGGGTCATCAAGTCATCACAAACGGACACTTTTAGTCACCGGTTGACAAATATTTGTATAGTATTTATATAATTTTATAGTAAGTATTTAAAAACATTTCTATTAATTCAATTTTTAATCCATTTTATTTTCACAATAATTACAGTACAACGTAATATGTTTTATATTCTCTGAATTCATTTAAGAGAACAACAAGTACAAGTACAATATATATATATATATATATATATATATATATATATATATATATATATATTATGGAATAGTATTTAATATACTGGTTTATATATAATTATACCAGTAATATGTATCAAAAAAAGGTTAAATTTAATCATTTTAATACTTCTAACCCTCATAACTTAAGTTCTAAGACAGACATGGGGTCCGAACTTGGCCCTTTTGACTTTCGCCCTCATGAGGTCAAATATCATGTTGTAACCATTTTTATTTTTTATTTTATTATATTATTTATGACTGGTCATATTACAAGTATTTGTTACAAGTCCTTCTACTAACTACACTTTACTTTACTTTACTTTACACTTAGTTTGTTTTAGGAATTTTGTCTCCAGTTGTATCTTTATTTATTGTTCCTCAAACAAGTGAAGGTGCTTTTGTAGGAGATTTATCTCGTTATATAAAATCCAATAACGTAATAATTTAGGCATGTCTAGCTTGATGGGCCCTCATGACACCGCTGTATGAAATGTGGCCCCTGAGGAGACCACTGGTCGGCATGTTTGTGTTAGCATGCTAGCTCGTGGTCATGCGATCGTCGCTCCACGCCTCCTCCTCCTCGCCGCCGCCGTGTCGTGCAGCGAGCAGGCGTGGGCGGCCCCTCGGGGGGTGCGACGGAGAGGATCAGCGGCGCCCCCTGTGTGGCCCCCCGGCCCCCCTCCTGCAGATGTGGAGAAACTGTCACTTATTGTTGGATCGGCTCGTTCCGTCATTTAATTACTGGCCGCGGACTTGAGCAATTAAAACCCGAGCGGCTCGTTTGTTAATTATATCCGACCTCGCGTTTTTTTTTTTGTTGCCGCTCGCCGTAATCGTTCCTGACGTCGCGCCGCCGCCGTCGCGGCTGGTTAGCGTCCGCGACACGTTCAGACGCCGACGTGGGCGTCGAGCGAGTGACGTGAATAAAAGTTCTGGAAAGATGGTCGTGAATGAATAGAATCAATGGAAGCTACATTTATGCTAACAAGCTAAGAAATAAACTAGCCTAGCCTGTTTCGCTAAATAGGCTAAAGCTAGCAGATCGAATTAGCAATTCATACTTTTTGAAGTTAGCTGGAAAGCTAGCAAGATGCTATTTTTTGATAAAAGTTCTTGTTTAATATATATATATATATATATATATATATATATATATATATATATATATATATATATATATATATATATATATATATATATATATATATTAAACAATCCACACCCATTTAACTCAACTTAAAAAAATAGTAGTTGTTTTACTTTCTTTTTTAAATTTATTTATGTTGATAAAATACTTCTAAACTTTAACGATTCATGGGACGATCTGTTCATCTCAGACACACAGAACATCCACACACACCCTCTCTCTCACCCTCACCCTCTCTCTCACCCTCTCTCTCACCCTCACCCTCACCCTCACCCTCCCTCTCACCCTCTCTCTCACCCTCACCCTCCCTCACCCTCCCTCTCACCCTCACCCTCTCTCTCACCCTCACCCTCTCCCTCACCCTCTCTCTCACCCTCACCCTCACCCTCACCCTCTCTCTCACCCTCTCTCTCACCCTCACCCTCCCTCACCCTCCCTCTCACCCTCACCCTCTCCCTCACCCTCTCTCTCACCCTCTCTCTCACCCTCACCCTCCCTCACCCTCCCTCTCACCCTCACCCTCTCCCTCACCCTCTCTCTCACCCTCTCTCTCACCCTCACCCTCCCTCACCCTCCCTCTCACCCTCCCTCTCACCCTCACCCTCTCCCTCACCCTCTCTCTCACCCTCTCTCTCCCTCACCCTCACCCTCACCCTCACCCTCACCCTCACCCTCTCTCTCACCCTCACCCTCACCCTCACCCTCTCTCTCAGCCTCACCCTCACCCTCACCCTCACCCTCACCCTCTCCCTCACCCTCTCTCTCACCCTCTCTCTCACCCTCTCTCTCACCCTCTCCCTCACCCTCTCTCTCACCCTCTCTCTCACCCTCACCCTCCCTCACCCTCCCTCTCACCCTCACCCTCTCCCTCACCCTCTCTCTCACCCTCTCTCTCACCCTCACCCTCCCTCACCCTCCCTCTCACCCTCTCTCTCACCCTCTCCCTCCCTCACCCTCACCCTCTCTCTCACCCTCTCTCTCACCCTCACCCTCTCTCTCACCCTCTCTCTCACCCTCACCCTCACCCTCCCTCTCTCCCTCTCCCTCCCTCTCCCTCTCCCTCACCCTCATCCTCACCCTCAACCTCA
>NC_141832.1:2213267-2228267 GCF_982586985.1 Callionymus lyra | reverse complement strand
CAATGTAAGCGATTTTTATCAATAGGACTGAACAACAAAGTTTTTAACCAAAATACAAAACTTTTCAAATCAGGATCTTTTAAATATTTAAAGGTATTTTAATTGTTTCTTTTAAAGTAAAGGTATAAATATGAGTTGATATAATATAAACATTTTGTGACATTTTTTCATCCCAAATGACATATGATGGACTGAGGACGAGAGGATACAATAATGACTGAGGACGAGAGGATACAATAATGACTGAGGACGAGAGGATACAATAATGACTGAGGACGAGAGGATACAATAATGACTGAGGACGAGAGGATACAATAGTGACTGAGGACGAGAGGATACAGTGATGACTGAGGACGAGAGGATACAGTGATGACTGAGGACGAGAGGATACAATAATGACTGAGGACGAGAGGATACAATAATGAATGAGGACGAGAGGATACAGTGATGACTGAGGACGAGAGGATACAATAATGACTGAGGACGAGAGGATACAATAATGAATGAGGACGAGAGGATACAGTGATGACTGAGGACGAGAGGATACAATAATGACTGAGGACGAGAGGATACAGTGAGTCCAGCAGCTTTTAAAGCTGATGTTTGGACATATTTTGGTTTGAAAACAAATGAAAGCAGTGACGACTCAAGAGTCATGTGATCATGTTTTCAAAGTACTAGTATTTAAAAATAAATATTATGTAATAATCTTCTAGAGAAATTATTGTAAATTACTTAGAAAATTAGCCTTTTGTTCAATTTAAGGATTTAAAATATGTATGTAAATAAACATCATGAATAATTAAATTGGTTTTGAATTGAGTAAAGTTTTTTTATTTAAAAAGATTGTCGCTACATAGAGGGGGATGAAAAAAACCTTCAAAGGATCCAGATGGAACTACAGACGCCGCCATCTTCCATCACCGTGGGTTCCTGGTCCGTCTCAACCAAACCGTCTCCTGGTCTGATATCATGATGTTCAGACTCAGCGAGCGTGACCTCTGACCTAATAATGTCACTGAGGCTCCATCACGACTTGAAAGAAAGAACGAGACGCGACAGTTGGAGTCGATTACGTTTGTCTGGAGAGAGAAGATTTTCTACGTTTGCTGCTCGTGTTGCTGCTTCAACTTATGTGTGGTTTAGAATGATGGGAATCACCCTCACCCTCTCTCTCACCCTCTCTCACCCTCTCTCACCCTCTCTCACCCTCACCCTCACCCTCTCTCACCCTCTCTCACCCTCACCCTCACCCTCTCTCACCCTCTCTCACCCTCACCCTCACCCTCTCTCTCCCTCTCTCACCCTCACCCTCTCTCACCCTCACCCTCACCCTCTCTCACCCTCTCTCTCCCTCTCTCACCCTCTCTCACCCTCTCTCACCCTCTCTCACCCTCACCCTCACCCTCACCCTCACCCTCTCTCACCCTCTCTCTCCCTCTCTCACCCTCTCTCACCCTCTCTCACCCTCTCTCACCCTCACCCTCACCCTCACCCTCTCTCTCCCTCTCTCTCCCTCTCTCACCCTCTCTCACCCTCTCTCATCCTATCTCACCCTCTCTCACCCTCACCCTCTCTCACCCTCACCCTCACCCTCACCCTCTCTCTCCCTCTCTCACCCTCACCCTCTCTCACCCTCACCCTCTCTCACCCTCTCTCTCCCTCTCTCACCCTCTCTCACCCTCTCTCACCCTCTCTCACCCTCACCCTCACCCTCACCCTCACCCTCTCTCACCCTCTCTCTCCCTCTCTCACCCTCTCTCACCCTCTCTCACCCTCTCTCACCCTCACCCTCACCCTCACCCTCTCTCTCCCTCTCTCTCCCTCTCTCACCCTCTCTCACCCTCTCTCATCCTATCTCACCCTCTCTCACCCTCACCCTCTCTCACCCTCACCCTCACCCTCACCCTCTCTCTCCCTCTCTCACCCTCACCCTCTCTCACCCTCACCCTCTCTCACCCTCTCTCTCCCTCTCTCACCCTCTCTCACCCTCTCTCACCCTCTCTCACCCTCACCCTCACCCTCACCCTCTCTCACCCTCTCTCTCCCTCTCTCACCCTCTCTCACCCTCTCTCACCCTCTCTCACCCTCACCCTCACCCTCACCCTCTCACCCTCTCTCTTCCCTCTCTCCCTCTCTCCACCCTCTCTCACCCTCTCTCACCCTCACCCTCACCCTCACCCTCACCCTCACCCTCTCTCACCCTCTCTCTCCCTCTCTCACCCTCTCTCACCCTCTCTCACCCTCTCTCACCCTCACCCTCACCCTCTCTCACCCTCTCTCACCCTCTCTCTCCCTCTCTCACCCTCTCTCACCCTCTCTCACCCTCTCTCACCCTCACCCTCACCCTTACCCTCACCCTCTCTCACCCTCTCTCTCCCTCTCTCACCCTCTCTCACCCTCTCTCTCCCTCTCTCACCCTCTCTCACCCTCTCTCACCCTCTCTCACCCTCTCTCACCCTCACCCTCACCCTCACCCTCTCTCACCCTCTCTCACCCTCACCCTCACCCTCACCCTCACCCTCACCCTCACCCTCACCCTCACCCTCACCCTCTCTCACCCTCTCTCACCCTCACCCTCACCCTCCCTTTCTCCCTCACCCTCACCCTCCCTCACCCTCACCCTCACCCTCACCCTCACCCTCACCCTCACCCTCACCCTCACCCTCACCCTCACCCTCACCCTCACCCTCTCTCACCCTCTCTCACCCTCTCTCACCCTCACCCTCACCCTCCCTTTCTCCCTCACCCTCCCCTCCCCCTCCCCCTCCCCCTCCCCCTCACCCTCACCCTCACCCTCACCCTCACCCTCACCCTCACCCTCCCTTTCTCCCTCACCCTCCCTCACCCTCCCTCACCCTCACCCTCACCCTCTCTCACCCTCACCCTCACCCTCTCTCTCACCCTCCTCACCCTCACCCTCACCCTCACCCTCTCTCTCACCCTCCCTCACCCTCCCTCTCTCCCTCACCCTTGTCCTCCCTCACCGTCACCCTCTCTCTCACCCTCCCTCTCCCTCTCCCCCTCCCTCACCCTCACCCTCACCCTCCCTCCCTCAAGGACGGGACTCTAGTCGTAGTCTGTAGCGCCACCGAGTGGACGATTGTTGTTACACAAGAGTGACCCTTGTTTCCTGGATGCTGTTGAAGTGAATGAAGACAAACGGGTGAGGGGGTGAGGAATAAGAGGGGTGAGGAATAAGAGGGAGGGGTTGCGGTGACAGTGATAAATTTCACCAATGGTCCGGCGCTGACATGCGTCACTTGTGTGTGACGAGGTAAGACCCCATCACTCCGCCATTATTCCACAACAAAACAGGCGAGCGGCGCGACGGCTTCAGTTAGCGCCGACACACACCGGCTGCATACTCAAGCGCGGCGTTTGAAACACAAACACGCTCGTCTGCACTCGACCCGCCGCAGATTTATAACCCGAGGAACAGATCTGGCTTGACTTCTAGACCGTGTTCGTTCCACTGTGGAGGTGCTGAAGGTCATTTGAGGATGAAGATGATGATGATGATGATGGTGATTAATTGTCACTGACTCTTGACTTTCAGATGACATGTTCAAGTCGTTTCCCATCTTTCACATTCACCTGTCGTCACAAACCTCATTCTAGTCCTCACTAATCTCATTCTAGTCCTCACAAACCTCATTCTAGTCCTCACAAACCTCATTCTAGTCCTCACAAACTTCATTCTAGTCCTCACAAACCTCATTCTAGTCCTTACAAACCTCATTCTAGTCCTCACAAACCTCATTCTAGTCCTTACAAACCTCATTCTAGTCCTCACAAACCTCATTCTAGTCCTCACAAACCTTGTTCTATTTCTTACAAACCTCATTCTAGTCCTCACAAACCTCGTTCTAGTCCTCACAAACCTCATTCTAGTCCTCACAAACCTCATTCTAGTCCTCACAAACCTCATTCTAGTCCTCACTAATCTCATTCTAGTCCTCACAAACCTCATTCTAGTCCTCACTGATCTCATTCTAGTCCTCACAAACCTCATTCTAGTCCTCACTAATCTCATTCTAGTCCTCACAAACTTCATTCTAGTCCTTACAAACCTCATTCTAGTCCTCACAAACCTTGTTCTAGTTCTTACAAACCTCATTCTAGTCCTCACAAACCTCATTCTAGTCCTCACAAACCTCATTCTAGTCCTCACAAACCTCATTCTAGTCCTCACTAATCTCATTCTAGTCCTCACAAACCTCATTCTAGTCCTCACTAATCTCATTCTAGTCCTCACAAACCTCATTCTAGTCCTCACAAACTTCATTCTAGTCCTCACAAACCTCATTCTAGTCCTCACTAATCTCATTCTAGTCCTCACAAACCTCATTCTAGTCCTCACTAATCTCATTCTAGTCCTCACAAACCTCATTCTAGTCCTCACAAACCTCATTCTAGTCCTCACAAACCTCATTCTAGTCCTTACAAACCTCATTCTAGTCCTCACAAACCTCATTCTAGTCCTCACAAACCTCATTCTAGTCCTCACAAACCTCATTCTAGTCCTTACAAACCTCATTCTAGTCCTCACAAACCTCATTCTAGTCCTCACAAACCTCGTTCTAGTCCTCACAAACCTCATTCTAGTCCTCACAAACCTCATTCTAGTCCTCACAAACCTCATTCTAGTCCTCACTAATCTCATTCTAGTCCTCACAAACCTCATTCTAGTCCTCACTAATCTCATTCTAGTCCTCACAAACCTCATTCTAGTCCTCACTAATCTCATTCTAGTCCTCACAAACTTCATTCTAGTCCTTACAAACCTCATTCTAGTCCTCACAAACCTTGTTCTAGTTCTTACAAACCTCATTCTAGTCCTCACAAACCTCATTCTAGTCCTCACAAACCTCATTCTAGTCCTCACAAACCTCATTCTAGTCCTCACAAACCTCATTCTAGTCCTCACTAATCTCATTCTAGTCCTCACAAACCTCATTCTAGTCCTCACTAATCTCATTCTAGTCCTCACAGACCTCATTCTAGTCCTCACTAATCTCATTCTAGTCCTTACAAACCTCATTCTAGTCCTCACTAATCTCATTCTAGTCCTCACTAATCTCATTCTAGTCCTCACAAACCTTATTCTAGTCCTCACACACCTTAATCTAGTTCTCAAAAACTTCATTCTAGTCCTCACAAACCTCATTCTAGTCCTTACAAACCTCATTCTAGTCCTCACAAACCTCATTCTAGTCCTCACAAACCTCGTTCTAGTCCTCACAAACCTCATTCTAGTCCTCACAAACCTCATTCTAGTCCTCACAAACCTCATTCTAGTCCTCACTAATCTCATTCTAGTCCTCACAAACCTCATTCTAGTCCTCACTAATCTCATTCTAGTCCTCACAAACCTCATTCTAGTCCTCACTAATCTCATTCTAGTCCTCACAAACTTCATTCTAGTCCTTACAAACCTCATTCTAGTCCTCACAAACCTTGTTCTAGTTCTTACAAACCTCATTCTAGTCCTCACAAACCTCATTCTAGTCCTCACAAACCTCATTCTAGTCCTCACAAACCTCATTCTAGTCCTCACAAACCTCATTCTAGTCCTCACTAATCTCATTCTAGTCCTCACAAACCTCATTCTAGTCCTCACTAATCTCATTCTAGTCCTCACAGACCTCATTCTAGTCCTCACTAATCTCATTCTAGTCCTTACAAACCTCATTCTAGTCCTCACTAATCTCATTCTAGTCCTCACTAATCTCATTCTAGTCCTCACAAACCTTATTCTAGTCCTCACACACCTTAATCTAGTTCTCACAAACTTCATTCTAGTCCTCACAAACCTCATTCTAGTCCTCACAAACCTTAATCTAGTCCTCACAAACCTTAATCTAGTCCTCACAAACTTCATTCTAGTCCTCACAAACCTCATTCTAGTCCTCACTAATCTCATTCTAGTCCTCACAAACCTTAATCTAGTCCTCACAAACCTTAATCTAGTCCTCACAAACTTCATTCTAGTCCTCACAAACCTCATTCTAGTCCTCACAAACTTCATTCTAGTCCTCACTAATCTCATTCTAGTCCTCACAAACCTTAATCTAGTCCTCACAAACTTCATTCTAGTCCTCACTAATCTCATTCTAGTCCTCACAAACCTTAATCTAGTCCTCACAAACTTCATTCTAGTCCTCACAAACCTCATTCTAGTCCTCACAAACTTCATTCTAGTCCTCACAAACCTCATTCTTGCTCCCATAAACCTCATACGTGTCTTTCTCATCTTCTCTTCCAAACTTCTTCACACTGATCTCTTCAAGTCAACCCTGACCTCGGATAAACTGTCCTGTTTGGCTTTAACTCGCCCGCATTGCACTCATCTCAACCCCGTCTGCACTCTCTTCTTAACCTTCCATCATGTCTTGTCTCTCGACCTTTTTTTTTTTTTTTAACTCACCCTGAGGTCATTTTTAAAAAAGATTCAACAGATCATCATGAAATATAAGTTTTACATCTTCAAATATTAACAAACTTTTACCTATTACTATCAGAGACGCACAGAACAAAAGATATTTGCTCGTCGTTTAAGTCTTGCTTTGATGATTCATTCTTAAGTTGTTGTGAAACGTTTCTTCAGGTCATCACCAGCAACAGCTTGTGTCGTGGTTGATCCTCACACAACAACTGAATCACACATTTGACTCAGACATGTTCGACTCCCTCCTCCCGTCACAGACTCTTGAAGTGGATTTGATGGCTGGGTTTGGCAGGTGGGACTCGGGCTGGCAAACCCACCTCGACATGCGGTCTGGCCTCGACGACTCAATAAACAGCAGTTTAGCAACAAAACATTTGCGCGTCACGCTCCGCACGCATCCATCACGGCCATGTGGCGTCGGCTTGGCGGGCGAGCGGCGCCGCCTCTACACCCGAAAAATGTTATTTTGATTTCGCCGACGCCGAGATAATGTTTGGAAACACGCAGCCGCTCACGCGCCGGCCCATCTGTCGGCTGGAGCTCGGCGTGTTGACCGCAGACGTTTCCCCGCCAGGAGTCACTGACGCCTGTCAACAGCGACGCGTCTCCAGATCGCGCCGTCGCCAGAAACTCTGATCCCTCGTCTCGCTGCGGCGCTCGTGCTTTTGCTGTCGACACCCTCGCACACCGACTCACGGGTCGTGAAGTGAGTCAGCGAGTGTTTTGACAGACGACGAGCGCCGCGGATCAGTCGCTGATCCTGGAGCGGGAAGGATACGGAGAGGTGGTCCTGGTGGTCCTGGTGGTCCTGGTGGTCCTGGTGGTCCTGGTGGTCCTGGTGGTCCTGGTGATCCTGGTGATCCTGGTGGTCCTGGTGATCCTGGTGGTCCTGGTGGTCCTGGTGATCTTCATGATCCTGGTGGTCCTGGTGGTCCTGGTGGTGCTGGTGGTTCTGGTGGTCCTGGTGATCCTGGAGTGGGAAGGATACGGAGAGGTGATCCTGGTGATCCTGGTGGTCCTGGTGATCCTGGTGATCCTGGTGGTCCTGGTGGTCCTGGTGATCCTGGTGATCCTGGAGTGGGAAGGATACGGAGAGGTGGTCCTGGTGATCCTGGTGGTCCTGGTGGTCCTGGTGATCCTGGTGGTCCTGGTGGTCCTGGTGATCCTGGTGGTCCTGGTGATCCTGGTGGTCCTGGTGATCCTGGTGGTCCTGGTGGTCCTGGTGATCCTGGTGATCCTGGAGTGGGAAGGATACGGAGAGGTGATCCTGGTGATCCTGGTGATCCTGGTGGTCCTGGTGATCCTGGTGGTCATGGTGGTCCTGGTGATCCTGGTGATGCTGGAGTGGGAAGGATACGGAGAGGTGATCCTGGTGATCCTGGTGGTCCTGGTGATCCTGGTGATCCTGGTGGTCTTGGTGGTCCTGGTGGTCCTGGTGGTCCTGGTGGTCCTGGTGATCCTGGTGGTCCTGGTGGTCCTGGTGGTCCTGGTGGTCCTGGTAGTCCTGGTGGTGCTGGTGGTCCTGGTGATCCTGGTGGTCCTGGTGGTCCTGGTGGTTCTGGTGGTCCTGGTGGTCCTGGTGGTCCTGGTGGTCCTGGTGATCCTGGTGATCCTGGTGATCCTGGTGGTCCTGGTGGTCCTGATGGTCCTGGTGGTCCTGGTGATCCTGGTGGTCCTGGTGGTCCTGATGGTCCTGGTGGTCCTGGTGATCCTGGTGGTCCTGGTGGTCCTGGTGATCCTGGTGATCCTGGTGATCCTGGTGGTCCTGGTCTCAGGTCCTCAAAACCTCATATACAAATACTATTTTACTTTCTTTGACAATCATTAACTGGACTAATCAATAACAGATTAATGATGTAGTTTTATCTTAAGAGTTACATCTTTCCATCATGAATTAATGATGGAAAAGATTGATACAGCGATAAAATGCAATATTAATACTTTTTTCTTTACACTGTATCGTTATTTTTTTAGGGCTCTAAAAACAGGGTCTCAAATATATATATTTTTTATTATTACTTTATGGTTTACAGTTCAATAAAGTATTTTTGAATTAATTTTTATTTTTATTATTTTTTTATTTACAATTACCATGCAAATATACACAGCATTTGTTCATTTTTGTTTTGCAATTAACCTACGGCCACTATATGGCAGCAGTTATTACGTCTTCCACATCCAAACAATGAAATCCTGGGAGATCTCCGCGATGACTGAGGACGAGAGGATACAGTGAGTCCAGCAGCTTTTAAAGCTGATGTTTCGACATATTTTGGTTTGAAAACAAATGAAAGCAGTTACGACTTTGTCAAGAGTCATGTGGTCTGTAAATACTACAACACCAGAGTCAAGTACTGGACAATACTACACACATATACTTGTTACTACACTATCACAACACCAGAGTCAGGTACTGGACAATACTACACACATATACTTGTTACTACACTATCACAACACCAGAGTCAGGTACTGGACAATACTACACACATATACTTGTTACTACACTATCACAACACCAGAGTCAAGTACTGGACAATACTACACATAAATACTTGTTACTACACTATCACAACACCAGAGTCAAGTACTGGACAATACTACACATATATACTTGTTACTACACTATCACAACACCAGAGTCAAGTACTGGACAATACTACACATATATACTTGTTACTACACTATCACAACACCAGAGTCAAGTACTGGACAATACTACACACATATACTTGTTACTACACTATCACAACACCAGAGTCAAGTACTGGACAATACTACACATAAATACTTGTTACTACACTATCACAACACCAGAGTCAAGTACTGGACAATACTACACATATATACTTGTTACTACACTATCACAACACCAGAGTCAAGTACTGGACAATACTACACACATATACTTGTTACTACACTATCACAACACCAGAGTCAAGTACTGGACAACACTACACATATATACTTGTTACTACACTATCACAACACCAGAGTCAAGTACTGGACAATACTACACATATATACTTGTCACTACACCATCACAGCACCAGAGTCAAGTACTGGACAATACTACACATATATCCTTTTTACTACACTATCACAACACCAGAGTCAAGTACTGGACAATACTACACATATATACTTGTTACTACACTATCACAACACCAGAGTCAAGTACTGGACAATACTACACATATATACTTGTCACTACACTATCACATCACCAGAGTCAAGTACTGGACAATACTACACATATATACTTGTTACTACACTATCACAACACCAGAGTCAAGTACTGGACAATACTACACATATATACTTGTTACTACACTATCACAACACCAGAGTCAAGTACTGGACAATACTACACATATATACTTGTTACTACACTATCACAGCACCAGAGTCAAGTACTGGACAATACTACACATATATACTTGTTACTACACTATCACAACACCAGAGTCAAGTACTGGACAATACTACACATATATACTTGTTACTACACTATCACAACACCAGAGTCAAGTACTCAACAATACTCCACATATATACTTGTTACTACACTATCACAACACCAGAGTCATGTACTCAACAATACTCCACATATATACTTGTTACTACACTATCACAACACCAGAGTCATGTACTCAACAATACTACACATATATACTTGTTACTACACTATCACAACACCAGAGTCAAGTACTGGACAATACTACACATATATACTTGTTACTACACTATCACAACACCAGAGTCAAGTACTGAACAATACTACACATATATACTTGTTACTACACTATCACAACACCAGAGTCAAGTACTCAACAATACTCCACATATATACTTGTTACTACACTATCACAACACCAGAGTCAGGTACTGGACAATACTACACATATATACTTGTTACTACACTATCACAACACCAGAGTCATGTACTCAACAATACTACACATATATACTTGTTACTACACTATCACAACACCAGAGTCAAGTACTCAACAATACTCCACATATATACTTGTTACTACAGTATCACGACACCAGAGTCATGTACTCAACAATACTACACATATATACTTGTTACTACACTATCACTATATATCGTATCGTTGACCCTGTATCGTGACACAAATCGTATTATTGACAATACACAACCTGAATATTCTGTTTCTTATGCGGACTGAGGACTTCCTGGAGGTCCACCTCACGACAAACGTCAGGGTCACGCGTGTCCTCCACCGGCGTCCAGACCACGAGCCACTAATTAGGACTTTAATGACACGAGCGTTTCCTTCCGTGCGGCTAATGGTCGTCTGAGGGTGTCGAGAGGGAGGAAGACGGAGAGCGGGCGAGGAAAGTTCACGTTAAAGTTCAAGGTCGTTTATCACCAAAGTCTTTTATCACGTTCAGGTCTCGGCAGACGGCCAGACCGGGCGCCGCCGCTAATGCATCCGCTAATGGTCAACAGAGATTGTTTTTATGAAACAAATCAAAGAAAGTAACTTCACCGTTGATTTACATTTTTGAGTTGAAATATTGTTTTTGATTTTGAGAACTACTATCGAAAATAAACGTTTTTCAATCTGAATCAGTTTCTAAATAAAAATATGAACGAATAAATAGAAAGTGTAGAAGTATTGTATTTGTTTTTCAATAGGACTGGAAGGAGGTTTGTGAGGACTAGAAGAAGGTTTGTAAGGACTAGAAGAAGGTTTGTAAGGACTAGAAGAAGGTTTGTGAGGACTAGAAGAAGGTTTGTGAGGACTAGAAAAGGTTTGTAAGGACTATGACAAGTTTTGTGAGGACAGGAACGAGGTTTCGAAGGACTAGAAGGTTTGTGAGGACTAGAAGAAGGTTTGTGAGGACTAGAAGAAGGTTTGTAAGGACTAGAAGAAGGTTTGTAAGGACTAGAAAAGGTTTGTGAGGACTAGAAGAAGGTTTGTAAGGACTAGAAGAAGGTTTGTAAGGACTAGAAGAAGGTTTGTAAGGACTAGAAGAAGGTTTGTGATGACTAGAAAAGGTTTGTAAGGACTATGACAAGTTTTGTGAGGACAGGAACGAGGTTTCGAAGGACTAGAAGGTTTGTGAGGACTAGAAGAAGGTTTGTGAGGACTAGAAGAAGGTTTGTAAGGACTAGAAGAAGGTTTGTGAGGACTAGAAGAAGGTTTGTAAGGACTAGAAGAAGGTTTGTGATGACTAGAAAAGGTTTGTAAGGACTATGACAAGTTTTGTGAGGACAGGAACGAGGTTTCGAAGGACTAGAAGGTTTGTGAGGACTAGAAGAAGGTTTGTGAGGACTAGAAGAAGGTTTGTAAGGACTAGAAGAAGGTTTGTGAGGACTAGAAGAAGGTTTGTAAGGACTAGAAGAAGGTTTGTGAGGACTAGAAGAAGGTTTGTAAGGACTAGAAGAAGGTTTGTGAGGACTAGAAGAAGGTTTGTGAGGACTAGAAGAAGGTTTGTAAGGACTAGAAGAAGGTTTGTAAGGACTAGAAGAAGGTTTGTGAGGACTAGAAGAAGGTTTGTAAGGACTACAAGAAGGTTTGTGATGACTAGAAAAGGTTTGTAAGGACTATGACAAGTTTTGTGAGGACAGGAACGAGGTTTCGAAGGACTAGAAGGTTTGTGAGGACTAGAAGAAGGTTTGTAAGGACTAGAAGAAGGTTTGTGAGGACTAGAAGAAGGTTTGTAAGGACTAGAAGAAGGTTTGTGAGGACTAGAAGAAGGTTTGTGAGGACTAGAAGAAGGTTTGTAAGGACTAGAAGAAGGTTTGTGAGGACTAGAAGAAGGTTTGTAAGGACTAGAAGAAGGTTTGTGAGGACTAGAAGAAGGTTTGTAAGGACTAGAAGAAGGTTTGTGAGGACTAGAAGAAGGTTTGTGAGGACTAGAAGAAGGTTTGTAAGGACTAGAAGAAGGTTTGTGAGGACTAGAAGAAGGTTTGTAAGGACTAGAAGAAGGTTTGTGAGGACTAGAAGAAGGTTTGTAAGGACTAGAAGAAGGTTTGTGATGACTAGAAAAGGTTTGTAAGGACTATGACAAGTTTTGTGAGGACAGGAACGAGGTTTGTAAGGACTAGAAGGTTTGTGAGGACTAGAAGAAGGTTTGTAAGGACTAGAAGAAGGTTTGTGAGGACTAGAAGACGGTTTGTAAGGACTAGAAGAAGGTTTGTGAGGACTAGAAGAAGGTTTGTGAGGACTAGAAGAAGGTTTGTAAGGACTAGAAGAAGGTTTGTAAGGACTAGAAGAAGGTTTGTGAGGACTAGAAGAAGGTTTGTAAGGACTAGAAGAAGGTTTGTGATGACTAGAAAAGGTTTGTAAGGACTATGACAAGTTTTGTGAGGACAGGAACGAGGTTTCGAAGGACTAGAAGGTTTGTGAGGACTAGAAGAAGGTTTGTAAGGACTAGAAGAAGGTTTGTGAGGACTAGAAAAGGTTTGTAAGGACTATGACAAGGTTTGTAAGGACTAGAACAAGGTTTGTAAGGACTAGAAGAAGGTTTGTGAGGACTAGAATAAGGTCTGTGAGGACAAGAACAAGGTTTTTGAGGAGTTTAAGTGAAAATCAAAAAATATATATTTTGGACCAGGATCTAAAAACAAACAAAAAAACACCTTTCTATAGCTATTATTGTTGATTTTCTTTTTTTCTTTTCTTATTGTAAACACAGCAGTTTAAATATGTAAAGAAACGTTGCTGTTGTTTTCGGTAGTTTTTGAGACTTTTCATGATGTGTTTGGAGCTCGTTTTTTTGGAGCGAAAAACTCTGCGCTGTGATTGTTTTGGTTGGCAGCTCGTGTGTTTGGTAATTGTGTTGCTTGTTGGATGGAAACACGCTCTGGCAGTCTAGGGATTGTGTTCGGATCCAGGCGAGCGTCGCAAACCCATGTGTGTCCGTGTGATCTTCGGGTTCGTGTCCCTCGCAGCGACATACATGATCTTAGCTTGAACTTCATGTTCTGTTACCTTCTGAGGGGCTTTGTTGTCAGGAGACCAAAATACTTCTGGTGTTCTCTGGATTTATTCTCAAACAGGAGGTCGTTCTGCGGGTCTAAAGTTAGTGTAGAGTCAAAATGGTCGATCATAGAGTCAAAACACTTTGATTCCTGTTCCTGAACATAGTAAACATAGTATTATTAAAAGTATTTAACAAATGAAAAATAACACTTGACAACAAGTGACGCGAAGTATCAGTTTTTCTTCAAGAACATCCTCACAGTATCAGGTTTTGATCGCGTGGGGTTGAAAAAAAACCAAGAAGCATTTTTCAATGAAATTTTCAATTTCAAGTAATATACTACTATACTACTGTAGTACTATAGACCGTCACAAACTGTTACTGTTACAACACGTAGGGCCGGGTATTGAAATTCGGCTCTTATGTGGCATCGACTATAATACTCTGGTGGAATTTCGGTCGTTGCCACATTAGAACCGAAGTTCGATACCCGGCGCTGCGTGTTGTAGCGCAACAGTTTGTGACAGACTATAGTACTATAGTAGTATAGTAGTATACTACTATAGTACTCTGGTGGAATTTCGGTCGGTGCCACATTCGAACCGAAGTTCGATACCCGGCCCTGCGTGTTGTAGCGCAACAGTTTGTGACGGACTATAGTACTATAGTAGTATAATACTATATAGTATAGTATAATACTATAGTACTATATAGTACTGTAGTACTATAGTATTATACTACTATACTACTATACTGCTATATTACTATAGTCCGAAATTCCACCGAGTACTATAGTAATCCGATGGAATTCCACCAGGAATTTCGGTCGGTGCCACATAAGAACCGAATTTCGTTACCCGTCCCTACGTGTTGTAGCGCAACAGTTTGTGACAGACTATAGTACTACAGTAGTATAGTACTATAGTAGTATAACATTATAGTACTCTGGTGGAATTTCGGTCGGTGCCACATAAGAACCGAATTACGATACCCGGCCCTATGTGTTGTAGTGCAACAGTTTGTGACAGACTATAGTACTACAGTAGTATAGTACTATAGTAGTATAACATTATAGTACTCTGGTGGAATTTCGGTCGGTGCCACATAAGAACCGAATTTCGATACCCGGCCCTGCGTGTTGTAGCGCAACAGTTTGTGACAGACTATAGTACTATAGTAGTATAGTAGTATAGTAGTACAATACTATAGTACTCTGGTGGAATTTCGGTCGGTGCCACATTAGAACCGAAGTTCGATACCCGGCCCTGCGTGTTGTAGCACAACAGTTTGTGACGGACTATAGTACTATAGTAGTATAGTAGTATAGTAGTACAATACTATAATACTCTGGTGGAATTTCGTTCGGTGCCACATTAGAACCGAAGTTCGATACCCGGCCGTGCGTGTTGTAGCGCAACAGTTTGTGACAGACTATAGTACTATAGTAGTATAGTAGTACAATACTATAATACTCTGGTGGAATTTCGTTCGGTGCCACATTAGAACCGAAGTTCGATACCCGGCCCTGCGTGTTGTAGCACAACAGTTTGTGACGGAGTATAGTACTATAGTAGTATAGTAGTATA
>NC_141832.1:2203267-2208267 GCF_982586985.1 Callionymus lyra | reverse complement strand
AACATGTGAATAATAAATATTGTAAATGAAGAAAAATACAGTTTTAATGATAAATACTATAATATTAATAACATATATAATTACAATTGACTTTACTATTGGTTTTAAAGTTTTACATAAGAGCCGCTTAAATACCTTAATAACTTATTTTAAATCATCAAAACTTGTATGTACTTAATAATAAGTTGTAAATGTGTTTATTTATTTATTTTGAAAGTCCCAGTGCATTGTATTTGATAAAAAAAAGAAAAGAAATCTAAAACTCTATAACTAAAAACTAAAATCACCTGTTAGCATGTGGCTAACAGTGTAGCCACAGACTTACGTGAATGTTTACATGAAACTCAACAACAACGAAAATAAAGATAAAGAATAAATGTTTCCGGAAAACAATTCTTATCCTGGGGTCGGCCATTTTTGTAGTTCTTGTCACTCATTACATCTTTAATTCTAAGACGGGCGGCCATGTTTGTTGACTAAGAATGACTTACCCGCGAGTGTTTGATTCTTACCGTGCAGTATTTTAAAGGATTCTAACCGACAACCTCGGAGCCTGAACCGTCTTTCTTTAGCCTCGATACGAGCGAACGAACGAGCGGCTTCATCTGGACCCGGGGTCCGGCACCGGCTGAGAGTCGGACCCGGGGTCCGGCACCGGCTGAGAGTCGGACCCGGGGGGTCCGGCACCGGCTGAGAGTCGGACCCGGGGTCCGGCACCGGCTGAGAGTCGGACCCCGGGGTCCGGCACCGGCTGAGAGTCGGACCCGGGGTCCGGCACCGGCTGAGAGTCGGACCCCGACAGCTGGAAGACGAGTTGACGAGCGACTCGACTCACGAGCCGCGCGGCGTCTGAACGAGACGCGGCAAACAAATCAGTTTTCACGGCGGTTTCTAATAAAGTCTGAAGAGACCGGAGAGAGGGAGCGCCGTCCTCGCCGCCCCTCGAGTGGCGCGACTAATTACCCGCATCACGACACAGTGATTACGAACAAGGACGGCGAACGTGTCCAGTTTCCTGCTCGTGTTTGGAAATTTCCAGAAGTGGATTAAGCCAGATCGTGTCGGCACGTCTCCGTGAATAAAGAGTGAGTTTAAGGAGATTTGGGGCGTCGTGCTGGTGTTGACCCTCGACCCTGTGCGACTATCTGGGAGCCCGGGGGGCTGAGCCGGGGGTGCGTCGAGGACTCTAGTATTTTCCTCACGTTAAATCGTCGCCACCTGGAGGCCATGCGTCCTGCACACGTCTTCATCGCCGACCTGTAGCTCAGGTGCGCAATTACGTATTTGAAAGTGAAATTGTGGAGGCGGTAGAAGAAGAAGTCATGAGACAAATAAAAGATCAAAGACCTCTGATAAGAACCCAAGTGTAATAATATACTATTGTTTCATAAGACACGTTTTTTTGGTTTCATTTCTTGCTCTCGGAAATACCTGAGCAGGATCTTGGCGGGTGCGTTAGGGGTTGACAGCGAGGTCACCTGTCACCGCGGAAGAGGGATGCAGGTGCAGGTAAGCTAATCAGTTTTGTGGGGACACCTTTTCGCTTTCTTCGGGGGCCCCTGGTGATCCGATTAAAGAGCCAGAACCTTCATTTAAATGTCAGGGCTGGTATTAGCAGATGACATACGACGGCGGCGGCGGAATCATTTACATGTCGCCCTCCTTTGTCTCGCACTTCCTCGTCTTATTCTCGTCTTCCAGGTCGAACTTTTCTTGGTGCCATGTGACTTGTCGAGATCAGGACCGGTTCTGGTCCAGTTAGAGCCACACGTCTTTGAGGAATACCGTAATA
This sequence comes from Callionymus lyra, assembly GCF_982586985.1. NCBI lineage: Eukaryota > Metazoa > Chordata > Actinopteri > Syngnathiformes > Callionymidae > Callionymus > Callionymus lyra. The sequence goes on along the minus strand of NC_141832.1, from coordinate 2,206,475 downwards.
ATGTTATGCTATCTCGCCTGCAGTTGATACAGAACTCTTCAGCCAGAATTCCGAGCCGCTCTAGTAGAAGAACTCACATTTCTCCTTCAAACTCTTCACTAGTTTATTTTCAGGATCATTTTAAAATTCTGGTTCTTACCTTCAGATCTATTCATGGTCAGACCTTCCATCAGTGATCTGATCCAGACTTACACCCCAGCTCGGGCTCTGAGGTCTGTGGATCAGAATCTACTGATGGTTCCTGAACTTCCGGACCAGAGGAGAGAAATCCTTCCAGACTGTTGCTCCTAAGCTTTGGAACCATCTCTGTGTTTGATGATCTACTGACTCCTTCAAGAAACATCTGTGTTTGATGATCTACTGACTCCTTCAAGAAACATCTGTGTTTGATGATCTACTGACTCCTTCAAGAAACATCTGTGTTTGATGATCTACTGACTCCTTCAAGAAACATCTGTGTTTGATGATCTACTGACTCCTTCAAGAAACATGTGTGTTTGATGATCTACTGACTCCTTCAAGAAACATCTGTGTTTGATGATCTACTGACTCCTTCAAGAAACATCTGTGTTTCATGATCTACTGACTCCTTCAAGAAACATCTGTGTTTGATGATCTACTGACTCCTTCAAGAAACATCTGTGTTTGATGATCTACTGACTCCTTCAAGAAACATCTGTGTTTGATGATCTACTGACTCCTTCAAGAAACATCTGTGTTTGATGATCTACTGACTCCTTCAAGAAACATCTCTGTGTTTGATGATCTACTGACTCCTTCAAGAAACATCTGTGTTTGATGATCTACTGACTCCTTCAAGAAACATGTGTGTTTGATGATCTACTGACTCCTTCAAGAAACATGTGTGTTTGATGATCTACTGACTCCTTCAAGAACCATCTGTGTTTGATGATCTACTGACTCCTTCAAGAAACATCTGTGTTTGATGATCTACTGACTCCTTCAAGAAACATCTGTGTTTGATGATCTACTGACTCCTTCAAGAAACATCTGTGTTTGATGATCTACTGACTCCTTCAAAAAACATCTGTGTTTGATGATCTACTGACTCCTTCAAGAAACATCTGTGTTTGATGATCTACTGACTCCTTCAAGAAACATCCTGAGACTCCTGTGTTGTTCTCAGTTTTATCTTGATCTTTAAAGTATATATTTTATTGAATATTGTTTTGATTGTTTAAGCGCTTTGTGACCCTGGTCTGGAAAGCACTATATTTATTTTAATTACCTACTTACTGATGGTATTCCGACGTATGACCAACGCTTGAGCAGCTCTAGACAAAGTATACCTGGACCTGACCTTCCTTCACTGGGTCAGTTGGACTCAGAAGGTTCTCGCAGCACATGCTAGTCCAGGTTTCTTTTATAGTCACGTTTTTTTCTTCCTTCCCTCTGCTAACGAAGGCGACGCTTTAAGGCCGTCAGCACCTGCGAGCGCCTCTTCCTCGCCTCACGCCGCTCGGCTAATTGGCAACAATCATCCCGAGGTCGTTCCACGTGTTTCACGAGACTAATGCTGCCGGTCGGGATCATCTTCCCGCCATCGTGAAAAAAATGATCCTCAGAAATCCTGAGGCAGAGCGCTTGTGATGATGGGGGTCGCTGGCGGGCTTCGGCGTGGGCGACCGCCACAACAAAGCAAACTCGTTTCCTCGGTAGCGAGATAATGGGAGGTTGTCATCAGACGAGGCCGAGCGTAAACACCGTCGCCGCCGTCAGTAATACGACCCGACGGACGCTGGTAATGACTCCGGCGCCGACCCTGGGCCAAGATGGAGGTAACCCCGGCGTCGTTGTCCGAGTCTATAGTTTGTCAAGGTTCTGATGTCAAAGGGAGGTGAGGGAATTTAGGATCTCAAGGGTGCAGCGGGGGTTCGGTTCAGTCGGTTGGTGTTTTATTTTGTAAGTTGCTTTTGTTCCATCTATGGCGACCTGTTAGCAAAGGTCCTACCAGGGCTAGACCACTAGGAAGGGACGCAAACAAACACAACGTTACCCCTTAATTCAACGACAACATTAGAATACTTCCTAGACCCCTTCCTGGTAGGAGTCCCAGTGGCCTGTCCTGAGCCCTTATCGTGCACTATTTAAGAAAAAAGGTGTTGGTGTTGGTGTTTCTTGCACATGTCGCTGCCCCCTCGATCCCACATCTACACACTGTATAATCAGTGGACGGATGAACTGCATCATGACCCGCAGTCCTGGTCTTTGATCCACCAAAGCAACAATATCTTCACCCACGTCGGCCTCAGTTTGAAGGCTCGGGTTGGTCCGGGCCAGGTGGGTGTTCTGGCAAGCCCGGTCTGGTGGAGAAAGAAAGACGAACAGGGTTTTTTTTTTTCTCTATGATACCTAAAAAGTGTCGCAGTGCTGTCGACTGAACTGATATCGGATCAGAACCGGCTGCATGTGGAGTGATTTTTCTGCCAGCAGGCAAAGCTCCGTGTGTTGATGGTTCTGCTCTCAGCAGGAGTTCGGCACTGCGGCACGTTTTCGCCCGAGGCCAAGGAATGTCCTCCTCCTCCTCCTCCTCCTCCTCTTCCTCCTCCTCCTCTTCCTCCTCTTCCTCCTCACCCACGCCCTCAGCAGCCTCCACACAGCTCCGGCCAAGTGGACCTGCAGGGCTCCTGGGTGCCGTCTGCTCGCACCTGGACCCGGACAAGGTCAGGAAGTTGGCGAGTTCTGCCGTGAGCAGCCTTGGATGAATTTTAGAAACAATGTAAAGTTTGATAGAACGTGAGTCACGTGACTGATTAGAACCCGGGGGTGGAGGTGAGTTGTGAGGCTAGGATTGTTGACGTCTCGATCCGGGTCGACCCGACTGAACCGCACACGTCCACCGGCGCCGTGTCTCCTCCAGCAGATGAACCGCCTCGGCGCCTTCGCCAGGATGGCCACGGCGTTCCCCAGAACCGTAGCAGAGCCGAGAAGAACCCGGCTTCTCGGATCAAGCCAGCCCCGGCTCGGGGAGAGGGACGGTATCAGTCCAGGCCCGGCTTCGGTCCCGTCAATCCCGAACTCTCGGCTTCGCAGGTTGGAGGGATTAGCTTCGCTCCCTTAGCCACCGCTGGAGTCGTCCCCGGGAATACTGGCGCTGCATATTCCTGACGCTCCTGACAGACGGCAGGATTGTCACAGTCGGCGTCGGCAGCTCATCAGTTTACTCCCCCCGGTGTCGGCTCGACTG
>NC_141832.1:2193267-2198267 GCF_982586985.1 Callionymus lyra | reverse complement strand
CGCCTCACCCGCCTCCCCCCCCAACCCCCCCTCACCCGCCTCCCCCCGCCTCACCCGCCTCCCCCCGCCTCACCCGCCTCACCCGCCTCCCCCCCTCACCCGCCTCCCCCCTCACCCGCCTCCCCCCCTCACCCACCTCACCCGCCTCACCCGCCTCACCCGCCTCCCCCCGCCTCACCCGCCTCACCCGCCCCCCCCCCTCACCCGCCTCCCCCCCCTCACCCGCCTCACCCGCCTCACCCGCCTCACCCGCCTCCCCCCCTCACCCGGGCGTCCTTGATCAAGTGTGTGTTCATGCCAGTGTGTGTTCATGCCAGTGTGTGTTCATGCCAGTGTGTGTTCATGCAAGTGTGTGTTCATGCCAGTGTGTGTTCATGCCAGTGTGTGTTCATGCCAGTGTGTGTTCATGCCGGTGTGTGTTCATGCCGGTGTGTGTTCATGCAAGTGTGTATTCATGCAAGTGTGTGTTCCTGACAGTGTGTGTTCATGCCAGTGTGTGTTCATGCAAGTGTGTGTTCATGCCAGTGTGTGTTCATGCCAGTGTGTGTTCATGCCAGTGTGTGTTCATGCCGGTGTGTGTTCATGCCGGTGTGTGTTCATGCCAGTGTGTGTTCATGCCAGTGTGTGTTCATGCCAGTGTGTGTTCATGCCGGTGTGTGTTCATGCCAGTGTGTATTCATGCCAGTGTGTGTTCATGCCAGTGTGTGTTCATGCCAGTGTGTGTTCATGCCGGTGTGTGTTCATGCCAGTGTGTGTTCATGCCAGTGTGTGTTCATGCCAGTGTGTGTTCATGCAAGTGTGTGTTCATGCCAGTGTGTGTTCATGCCAGTGTGTGTTCATGCAAGTGTGTGTTCATGCCAGTGTGTGTTCATGCCAGTGTGTGTTCATGCCAGTGTGTGTTCATGCCAGTGTGAGTTCATGCAAGTGTGTGTTCATGCCAGTGTGTGTTCATGCCAGTGTGTGTTCATGCCAGTGTGTGTTCATGCCAGTGTGTGTTCATGCCAGTGTGAGTTCATGCAAGTGTGTGTTCATGCCAGTGTGTGTTCATGCCAGTGTGTGTTCATGCCAGTGTGTGTTCATGCCAGTGTGTGTTCATGCCAGTGTGTGTTCATGCCAGTGTGTGTTCATGCAAGTGTGTGTTCATGCCAGTGTGTGTTCATGCCGGTGTGTGTTCATGCCGGTGTGTGTTCATGCCGGTGTGTGTTCATGCCAGTGTGTGTTCATGCCAGTGTGTGTTCATGCCGGTGTGTGTTCATGCCAGTGTGTGTTCATGCCAGTGTGTGTTCATGCCAGTGTGTGTTCATGCCAGTGTGTGTTCATGCCGGTGTGTGTTCATGCCAGTGTGTGTTCATGCCAGTGTGTGTTCATGCCAGTGTGTGTTCATGCCAGTGTGTGTTCATGCAAGTGTGTGTTCATGCCAGTGTGTGTTCATGCCGGTGTGTGTTCATGCCGGTGTGTGTTCATGCCGGTGTGTGTTCATGCCAGTGTGTGTTCATGCCAGTGTGTGTTCATGCCGGTGTGTGTTCATGCCAGTGTGTGTTCATGCCAGTGTGTGTTCATGCCAGTGTGTGTTCATGCCAGTGTGTGTTCATGCCGGTGTGTGTTCATGCCAGTGTGTGTTCATGCCAGTGTGTGTTCATGCAAGTGTGTGTTCATGCCAGTGTGTGTTCATGCCAGTGTGATTTCATGCCAGTGTGTGTTCATGCCAGTGTGTGTTCATGCCAGTGTGTGTTCATGCCAGTGTGTGTTCATGCCAGTGTGTGTTCATGCCAGTGTGTAGTCCCGTCACCTGACACTCGTGTTTTAAAAAACTTCTCCTCCGAAACTCGTAGGAAGTTGGGCGTCACGATTAATACCCGAACATCCAGATTACTCCCCCGGCCTCCTCCTCGCCTGATAAAGAATCATATTCTCTGGTCTCGGCGAGAGAGTTTGTTGTCGCTGCCGAGCAGATTCATTCAGCCTTTCCTCAATCAGTCAGCGGGAAAACACGCAAGAGAAACACTCCGTTTGATTTAGCACCGCCGTCCCGGGCAGCCAATCGGTGCAGAGAACCGGCCGAGAGACGGAGGCCTCGGAAGCATCTGCGGGAAAAAACATTTACAGATTACAAACCTGACGCTTTTTAAAAAAGATGGATCGTTTTATTTCAACGTTGACGACAGGAATGTTCGTCAAAATGTACCGAAGACAGTGAAAGAATTAAGTGAGAATTAAAATGAATGTAATTATAATTGTTTAAAAAATTGAATTTGAAAAATTGAACTGTAAAAAAATACGATTCAACAATTGAACATGTGTAGTATAATGGAAATTAAAATCTTCCAAAAAAACGATTGTGAAATTGACCTGCTTGGTTGCGCGACGACTGCATCTACTCTAGAAATCTCCAAAGCCACCAACAATCTCAATGTGGCTGAGAGACGTCATATCTTTTCTCAAGCTCCAAAAAATCAAATATACAATGAGAGGCTCAACACAAAAATTCACAGGTATTTGGGAACCTTTTTTGCTATATCTTAAAACTTTGCAAGTTTTGCCCGAATGAGAGTGGTTAAAAAGTACTACTCGTTAAAAGTACTACTCATTATTTTAACGTATCTAGAAGTTACGCTACGAATGCCAGGATACGGGGAGGGTGCGGGTGGGTGAGTTGTTTGATTTCTTGTATTGTCCCTTTGTTTTCTTTCTATTTTTATTTGTATTTTTTATTATTATTTTATTGTTTTGTTTTTTAATTAATTTTGTTTTTTTGTCCTCTATGTATGCAAAAAAAGGAAAATGTCAAAGAAAGTTTTTTGTGATGTATAGTACGATCTTGTTTCTCGATTTCCAATAAAAATATTGAAACAGGAAATTAAAATTCCAAACGTTAAAGATTTCATTACTTGATTGAATGGAATTAAAGTGAAATAATGATTTTGTCCAGAAAAGCTTGAGAAAGGGAGGTAATGTCTGGGCCTCTTTGCTGCCCCTGCGATGAGTATCTGGAGATGGATGTATAATGAGGTGATTATTTATTTATCAATCAGTGAATATTTATGTTTTTCTCTCCATCTTCTGTTGCAGATTACGGAGTGAACTCAATAACTTTTCGCACCCGGAGCGCCATCACCAGGACTGTGAGTACTTCCTGGTTCACTCTCTCACCTCAAGCAATGTGTGCGTCTGCGTTTGTGCGTCTCTGAGCCAAATAATTCAAAGTCAGATGGACAGAATTCAAAAGAAGTTTGAAAAAGACGGTCGAGAGATTGTTACTTTTTGATGGTGTTCAGTCTTACCATCCGGATCCATAAACAATTCAAAGAATCTGCAAGAGACTTGATGACCTTCCTCCTGCTGTCTGAAATATTTGAAATGCTCAAAATGGTATCTACAATTCATTGATGAATGGAATGTAGAAAAGTAATAAAAAAGGTTTTCAATTTGAGAGGAAATGAGCAGCTTGGCAGAGGTCTGCGCTCTCTAGGTGCCTTCTTTGTTTTTCCAAAACCAAAAGATCTTTTGAACAAACTTGTGTTTCAAAATACAAAATGTTTTTGGGACGTGTGGTTTTATTGTTGAAGATAGTCAAGATTAAAACCCTGCTCCATTTTTATGACTTCCTGATGAATGACACTTTACAAGGAAGAGGAAGTAGAGCTACAGTTTGCTCGACTGGGCTCCAGTCTTGTACAGAAGGAACAGGAATAGGTGTGACTGTTGGGAGCAGGAGGGAAGAGGGTATTCCAGGTCGTGGTGGACAGTAAGGAACAGCTGCTGGTCTAGAGGGTGGTCAGGGAGTCAGCGGAGACCCGGTGAAAGACTCGCAGCTCGATCTTGTCATCACAGTAGAGTAATTGTGAGTCTGCTGCTGTCAGTGCTCGGAGCTCAGCGCTCGGGATAAAGTGCTCGCCGACTGCAGATAATTGAAAATCCAAAAAGACTCCAGCTAATTTGATTACGGGAAGGCAATCGCTGAATTGTTCCCTTTTATTAGAGGGATTTGATTATGACATGGAGTCCAGTAATTACTGCTGCCAGGACCACGGAGGCTGCTGACGACCAGGGCTCAGGTGAAGCCTCCTGACTGGTGTCTGTGAGGGAAAGAGTTCGGATCGGGTCCCACATGTCTGGACTTCTTTGGTGTTGATCCAGTTTAGAGTTGATGATGCAACGTGTTTTAACAAATGACTTTTCTAACATCTGATCAGTGATGGATGGATGTGATGATAGATAGATGTGATGATAGATGGATGTGATGATAGATGGATGTGATGATAGATGTGATGATAGATGTGATGATAGATGAATGTGATGATAGATGTGATGATAGATGTGATGATTGATGAATGTGATGATAGATGTGATGATAGATGGATGTGATGATAGATGTGATGATAGATAGATGTGATGATAGATGTGATGATAGATGTGATGATAGATGGATGTGATGATAGATGGATGTGATGATAGATGTGATGATAGATGAATGTGATGATAGATGTGATGATAGATGTGATGATAGATGGATGTGATGATAGATGTGATGATAGATGGATGTGATGATAGATGAATGTGATGATAGATGGATGTGATGATAGATGTGATGATAGATGTGATGATAGATGGATGTGATGATAGATGAATGTGATGATAGATGATGTGATGATAGATGGATGTGATGATAGATGGATGTGATGATAGATGTGATGATAGATGGATGTGATGATAGATGGTTGATGATGATAGATGGAGTGATGATAGATGGATGTGATGATAGATGGATGTGATGATAGATGTGATGATAGATGGATGTGATGATAGATGGATGTGATGATAGGATGTGATGATAGATGGATGTGATGATATGGATGTGATGATAGATGGATGTGATGATAGATGTGATGATTGATGAGTTGATGATAGATGTGATGATAGATGGATGTGATGATAGATGGATGTGATGATAGATGTGATGATAGATGGATGTGATGATAGATGTATGATAGATGTGAGAT